>NC_142678.1:2019669-2237169 GCF_964200805.1 Pocillopora damicornis
CCTTACATTACATATTCTGAAGCCTACGACTTTTACACGGGTTCAGAACTTAAAAACATGATAACAATTGTGGCCATTAGGACACCAAAGGAGGACAAAAAATGCCAAAGATCGTGCCAATCGAAAAATTCCAGAAAAGCACATTCTTCGTTTTGGTCACGGGAGTTTTCTGGCGTCGACGATTTGCTTGTGGTGGGCAGCCATTTGAAAACGCCAAAAGCTCCGACCAAAACGATGAAAGTGAGGAAGATGAAAAGCCTTTGACAAATTACCTTGGCCGTTGGGCAATTGCGCCTGCATTCACAGCAACAGCACAGCTTTCTCCAGGGCCTAAGTTTAGCGAGGACAGCAATGATGCTACAAATAATGCAGGTATACAGAAACACCTGTGACAGATTGGTGAACAAAAAACACAAAAAGAGCCCCAAGGGTACTACCAGGCCACCCAAAATGAATAAGAACACATTACATGCATTTCGGCATACTCCTTGGTGGATATTTAACTTATAAAAAGCCCAATAAACCATCAAAAGCCACCAAATGATCAGGAATGCGAAGAAAAAGTTCTGTAGTGGTTTGCTAAGCCCAGAATCAGAGTTAAAGAGCGTACCAAAGTAGTTAAAAATAAAGAGAGGCACAATAAAAAAAAGGAAGAAATTAGAGGCACCCACAGGGTACTTCACATTTTCGGAAGAAGGACAACGATTCTGCTCAAAGCCATTATACAAAAACAGCACAGATAAACCAGCCATGATAAACATAAAAGCCGAATCAAACTGAAATGTGAAGCTGCTCGGGCATAAGTGGTAAAGAGTGGAAAATAATCCCTGGAAAACCAAAGCCCAGGAAAACGCATACCCAATGGAATAACAGTACTTCTTTTTCAGTGCTGCGGCAATAATTTTTTTGCTTTCAGGCTCTGCGATGATTGTGTTTGGAATACCTCCTTCCAAAATATAATGAAAGTTAGTTTCAGGACATAACAGAACATGGTTTGGTAGCTCGGATCCCCATGCCACGGCGGCTCCAGTGCCTGTGCGGCTGGTCGTGATGCTTTTGAACTGCACATTTAGTTTGGTTTCCAGTATCAGTACCCACACAGCTAAGATTAGACCGTGGACTATATATGATAAGTTACTTATCATCAAGTTAAACGGAATATCATGATTTGTAACTCTATAACAAAAGTCGTTGTAGTAACAATTATCTCTGTTCCCTTCCTGAATCATCGTATACCAGTTTGCAAACACGAACTGAAAAGCACCTACCATAAGCACATTACCCACAATACCTGTGATGTAGGAATAGGTCTTTGGACCAAAGGAAAACCAGTGATATCTGATTACCTCCCACAGATCGCAACATGAAATATTTAGGTTAGTTTGAATTCGATTTCTATTGGCTTGATCTGGTGGAAGGAACTGGAGTTGTATACCCATCACACCATTCATGTTGGCCATTACAGTTGCGCCACCAAACCTTATCTCAGAGAGGGACTCTTTAAAAAGAAAATGTGCCATGATAGACACTACTATACCACCCAGAAGTGATGCGAGTAATAGGGCAGAAACAGGTATGGCATAGTTATAATCAAACGACCTTGTCAGCTTTAAAGTAACATTTTTTGACTCACTAAATTTGACGTCACCTGACACGTTCTTCAAACCAATTCCAATGAACCATCTAGAGGCGGAATCAGTTAAAGAGGGAATGGAAGCTCTGGATAAAGTTATCCGTCCTTTTGTGGCAAAGGAAAGTCGAAGAGATTCCTTTTTGTAATCCACAACTTCTAAGTTTTCCTGGACATCTTCGCATATGTGTGATACCTTTAAGTAAGCAGCAAGGTTTGACTGTGACGTGGCAGTAATGTCCAGTTGTTTATCAGAGATACCTTGGGGTGGAATGAACTGGAACACGCTCACCTCATCTCCCTGGACATCGACTGTGTGTGGTTCATCAAGCGCAATTTCTGATGCACCTTCAGCTATTTTCACTGTGAAGGAAAGCCCACTACCCTTTCCAACCACGGATAACAACTTCTTCCCTGTGGTTACATTATTAGTCACACCGGTGGGACAAATGTTCAGAATGTTCCAAATTGTTGATGGTTCTGAAACGTTCAGGTGACCAAGTAAGGATGATCCATCGGCGTGGTACAGAAAAACATGCAAGAAACCTTAAGAGAGAAGATTACAGTTTACAATTCCTATTTAAATGTGGGGATAGTGTGCTACTCTATTGGAATTGCTCGCGTGCTGGTCTCTGAATCAAGCTGGACTGCTGCTGGAGACACAATTTGTGTTTCAAATTCAAGTGAGACATTCGCTCACGTAGCTCATCAAATTTCTATACATAATGGTGAATCTAGAAAGATCCTTGCCTTATATTTCCCACCAGTATCAAGTTGGGACATGACGAATTAATCTCCAGTGGTTGACTGCATTTTAAGACACTGCAGTTAAAAAATTATACAAGGCTTAATTTGAGAGGGACCCGCTTCTCTACTGTTATTAGCAGAGCGCTATTCTGACCAAATGAGCCACAAATTTGAAAAAAAAATTAAGAGAAAGATCTATGTATCAGAATGAAAATCTACTTTTATTTCTCTCCGTCTATTTTTACGTTTTCAGATTACTGAGATGGCATCCTTTGGAAAATGATTCAAAATTAGAGGTTGTCGAGCAAAAGTCCCCACTTCGCAAAACCTCTTCAACTACGAAAGCACCATGAAGGATAAAATAAGCCTGATATAAGGAAAGATACTGTCTAACTTCTGGACTTCAGACGATAGTGGAGGGATTATTGATCTTGCCAAATAGTTACTTATCTCCCTGCGTAGTCAGAAACAAATTGGTCCACCCCGCGGGTCGCATGACTAACGAGTCAGCATAAGTTTTCATCGTAAATCTCGAAAGAGGGAACTCTGTTATCTGCATAACTGACTGTGCAAGCAGAATACGGCCGCAGGAATAGCTTCAAAGCGGACCTAAATTAATAAGGGTCACCAGTATTGGAAATTTCGAGAACAGCTTCGGATTACTGAAGCGGAATATTTTGGTAATGAAATCAACATACATGGTTTGATGCTACTCTGGTTTAAAGATTTAATTAATGTAACCGAAGAAGGTACAATTCATAGACCCACTTTACGACACTCCTGTCTAGTGTTTTCAACAGGGGTGATCTAAACGCTGCAACAAGAGGTCCTTTTATACGATCACTAATTAGCTGCCTTTTTTCTGAAGAAGTGTAAATAGGCGTCAGGAAGTAAGCTGCCCACGCTTCTTTAAATCGGGATGATGGCGGCTTACTTCCTGTCGCCTATTTACTTCGTCTTGTGAAGTGTTTGTTAAACTATTCTATCAAATTGACTCTACTCTCACCTCTTTTGTTGTCATTCCTTCGAGTACTCACTCGTAAAAAGCTACTAGGTTTGTCCAACTTCAACACGCAGGAACGTTGTAAATTATTATCGTCAGGTAGTCTGCCACTGATCTCTGTCACTGCATTCTGGGAATTTGTAACATTCATGCCGGACGAACAATTTGCCTGAATTTTTCCCCTGGCAGGGAGGCACCAAGTGAGAGCAAACAGGAATGCATGAACAATAAAGAACATCCTAAGAAGAAAATCTGGTGTTACTTTGAGTTAGCGAGACAGAGCTCTCTATGGTTTGTTGTGTTACTAACAACAAATCTGCGTTGGTATGCATATGATTCTCCATATGGTGGTTCTGAAGAAAAGAGTTTAGACATAATAAATCATAAATTACCGTCTGGTTGTGAATAATTTTTTTATTGTCTGATATATTCAGACTTGAGCTATTAATAACTATAGCTACTGTCTACTTGCGCATGTGCTATTTGCTAAAGGAAACATGAGAGAGAGGAAAACTAACGATGCTAAGGCTTGGAAATATATGGATATAAAGCAAAGTGGGGAAAAATTTTGCGCCGTATTTGAACCTTAACCAGCACGCCTTCATTCCTAGAGGAGTAAAATTCTTAGGATGTCTTCAAATATCTGTAGCACACTGTAGCACGCTATGCATGCCTATGTTTATTTGGCGTGAATATCAAAACGAGGTTAGTCTCGTACCAGTCCCCACAATTGAGACGAACATGTGCAAGTTGCTCTCAATCGTGTTGATCTGTCATTCTGCAAAACTTTCAGCGTTCTTATCCAATTTGTCACCAACATATCCTGTCCACTCATATGTGAATGGGTCAGATAGCATCGATGATCTCAAACTGATGCACTCGTGAGGGTGAATGCAGTAAAACTCGCCGCAAGATGGCTAGTAATACAAGCTGGCGAATAGACGACATGGATGGCGGTTTGGACGGTGGACTCGCTTCAGAATTACTGAATCTGACTGGTCTTGGCAACGAGTATGTGGCGGATGGCGCGTACAACATGAGGTACGAATAACAAAAAATTCAAATACTAACTGAGAATGCTCGCCGTGTACCTTCTGATCAAATGGAACATAACTTGAAAAATGATCAACTCACTGACACGTAATGTTTTAATTTTTGCCCTCAGAGCTCTCTATAAAAAGTGCCTTAATCTTTTTTCGATAAGGAATGTGAGCTTAGATTTTTCCATCCGATTGTAAAACGTTCTGTGGCTAGATCGTGTCGAAAAAAGCGCGGATGGAATTTATTTTCATGTAACTTTGCATGTAACAGAATGACATGTTACTCTTGTACATGTATCATGATAACAAGACGGGTGAGAGCCATGGGAAAATCTTAAATCTACAAAATAGCTTGAATTTGTGATAAAGTAAATCTTAGTTTTTTTCCCAGCAGCAACTGATTCAGAAAAAAATTACATTCTCAGCCTCATGAATGGCTTTGATTCCATTGCTGACCTTCAGAGAATGCAGGATGCTTGTAAAATTTGACCCCTTTCATTTGCAAGATCTTATTGATAATTCTCCTTACTGTCTGTCATACAATGCTTATGATGGTAGGTTGGAGAATTTGGTTTTGGATCAATTAATAATTGTTAACATCAAATAATTGATGTCATTTTTTCTTTGTTCAAAGTGATGTCCTTAACTTGCCAATTTTCAAGGATGAGCCACCAGGAAGTCACCTAAACATGGACACCATTGGCTCTGTTTCTTCCGCAGTGACAGAGTAAGTGAGTCATTAAGAAACTGTGATACTGTATTAGTGGGAGAGTATATCAACTGGGTTTATAACATCAAGTTGTCATCATCAATGTCGTTGTCATTATCAGTGTTAGGAAAATTGATAGACCTGATGTTATGTTTATGCTAGGTTAATTGATAACCTCATGTTGCAGGTACTTATTATATAGAATGAAAATTAAGCTTGTCTAAGTTTGTGAATTGTCCTCAAAGCTTTGAAAATGAGGTCACCATGGCAACTGAGCCTCAGCTTATTTCCAGCCACCTGTAAGTATCAACAAATGGGGGTGTGGAAAGAATACTTCTCCCTTTATTTCCTTAAACCAGCATCTATATTCTCCATACTTTTCCCTTTACATTTCCTTTGGTATCGACAAAGAGAATTTGTTTGACAATTACAAGCTTCTTAAATTGGTGATCATTTCCTCTTTTCTCCTGACCTTTACATTTGATTCAAGGGTGAAATTGTAAAGAGAAAATAGAGAACAATCACTCTTAAGGGTGAAAGGGTTAACTAAAATGGCAGAGAGGGAAACTTAACAAGCAAGGAAAAGAACTTGTCAATCCTTCTGGTAACCCTCTTGGAGCCTGGAATATCACTCTGGTGAAACTGTTGCATGTTCTTGGTGTTAGCCGTGTCTTCTATTACTTTTAGTTGAATTTTTCAATTTTTGCGTTGTCCTAGAGTAACCAATGGGGTGAATTCTTTAGACCCTGCCCTCCAAACAAAGCAGGAAACTCTTATGGCTTGTGGCCTGTCACCTCCAACGCAGTCTTCACCAATGTCATCTGCTGGAAGCTTAGAGGTTAATAGGTAAGTACCAAGCATCTTCACATCTTCATTTGTAACAGTGTTCTCCTTTTCAGGCTTTACATGTAACTGGTTACATTTGCAGCCTGAAGCACCCTTTTTAACTACCAAACTGAACAACTAATAAAAATTCTTGGAAATTCAAACAGGTTAATAGGATTGCTCTACTGGTTTAAAAATTTCTTTTACACTGTACCTGTCATGCCCAGAATAAGGGAAAACACTGATTAACCTTGTGACTTTCTGGAGTAATTGATTCTGGTGTGTACTGCTCCAGCTAAATTGACTACTAAATGGTTCTAAAATGAAATAAACAGATGTTTTGTTAGGAAGATGATGATGTAAAAATTTCCTTGTATATCCCTAAGACTTTCAATTAAAAAAGATGTTTATTCCATTGTCAGTTTCATTTTGCAGATTGATAGATTGTAGAAAGGAAGTTTGGTACTGATTTTTTCAAGCCTCTTTTCTGCAATTGCTTGCATTTCAGTTCAACCTGCCAATGAGAATTGTTCCTTAGCCTAATTTTTAATCCATGAGTCAAATAAAATTTATTTCATTAAAAAATTTTGATCAGATTTCTTTACGGAAGAGATGAACTCTTTAAAATTCAGGGCACTCCCACATGTGGCTTGGATTACTCATTTGGTAGTAACACCTAACTAGTATCTTGGAGGCACATCAGCTCGTGTATTCTCCATACTGTTCTCTATACATTTCCTGATGTGCCGACAAGGAGAATTTGTCAACTAATCAAGAGCTTCTTCAGTTGGTGATCATTTTCTTCATTCTCATGACATTACTGTTTTATTCAGGGATGATATTGTAAGGAGAATCTAGATGCTAGTCACTCTTAGAGGTTAAAGGGTAAAATCTGCCAAAGCCTAAATCTGCAGACTTCCGTTCTGCAATTTCTGCAATTACAGCTCACCTCATATGCTTAAAAATCGAACACTGATTTTTCAGGTCTGCATTAAACTTGAGTTATGAAAATTATTTTTCTTAGTTACTGGGTAGATTTGATTTTCTTTATAGAAAGGAATGAAGTTAGTAATGTTGCCTGTAGCTTGTGGTACTGTAAATACATTGTTCTATCATTTAGGTGTTTGTTATTTTTACCTTTTGTCAACAGTCTGAGTTACAGGTTCAGGTACATTTTGAAAGCTGCAACTTCTCCTACAAGGAGACTTGAAGAAGACTCCCTAACTTATCTTAATCAAGGTACCTAACCCTCTTAACTCTTAACTCTAGCATCAGTATACATATTCTCCACACTGTTCTCTATTTATTTCTAAAGAAACCAACAAGGAGAATTTATTTAACAATCAAGAGCTCCTCTGGTTAATGATCATTTTCTTTATTCTTATGACCATAGCATAATTAAGAGTTGATATTAATATGAGAAATTAGGTTCTCATCACCCTGAAGGGTCCAAAGAGAAAAATTATTGACCTATAGTTGACTGTAATTATGATTCATGAATAAAGGGGTGAGTTTCTAAAGAAACTGTGGTGCTGTGTCGGTGAGAGAGTATAGCAGGTAATTTAGTGTTAACAACTGGGTTGAAAACGTAAATTAGCCACCGTAAAGGGTAAAAAAGCTGACGTTTTGAGCGTTAGCCCTTCGTCAGAGCAATAGTGAAGGGCTAACACTCGAAACGTCAGCTTTTTTATCCTTTACGGTGGCTAATTTACGTTTTCAACCCAGTTGTTAACACTAAATTACCTGTAATTATGATTCTTCAGGTTTTATTTGTAAACTGAAAGTAATTGCTGACAAAGACTTTCCCCATGAATGAGATTGTGTAGTGACATGTAGAAATCACTTTTCCAGTTCTCAATCAAAATGGAATCATAACTGAATTAAAAAGCTTGTCTAGGATGCTTAGATTTTTAATCCACCTGGTTTTGTTTTCAGGGCAGGCATATTTGTTGGAAATGATGTGCCTACCATTAGAGGCTGCTAAATTTGAAGGCAAACATTTAAAAGTAAGGACATATTTCTTACTTAAGTTTTCTATCAGGGTTTGTACAGGTCCTGCAAAACCTGGAAAGTCCTGGAATTTTATTTTGAAATTTTCTAGGAATGGAAAGTCCTGGAAAAGACTACAGGTCTTGGAAAGTCTTACAAATCTGCTTAACTCAAGCAACAACATTTTCAGATTTTAGGTTATGAAAATGTTTGTAGACTGTAACAAGAATTGATTTTGAAATCTAATTGGGATTGAAAGGGTTGAAGGTGAAATTTAGAGTCCTGGAAGAATCAGTTTGAGTTCTGGAAAAGTACTGGAAAATTTGTTGAAATTTGTCTCCAAAAAAGGGTGCAAACCCAGTTCTATTGTTGTTATAAACAGTTGTCTGCATGATTTGGGAGGCATTGTTTTCTCTTCTAATCAAGGGATGGTTTTAATTTGTTTAGGAAGTAGCTGAAAATTATGAAGTAACTAGAAGCATTTGAAATGTAACAACATATAGGTGTAGTTTTGTTTCTTTTTGTATGACGGAGTGCAATTTTTGTAAACTTTGTCCTGTTTACCAGGGATAGAACTCTGACGAACGAGACTCAATTAAACTGTTTTATTTCGCTCTCGTATTCGCTTATTTACATCAGGTGTGTAAAAGCTACTCTGCAAAATTTGTAAGAAATCACTCTCTTATACGATATTTTCTACATTTTGATTGGTTGTTGCCGAGTACTGATTTAAAAGGGTCATTCAAGGTTGCGTTAATTATGTAAACCATTCAATGTCCATAGTGTTCGCACTCATCATCTGACATGTGTCACGCACGAATCAAAGTCTCCGACACACTCCCCCATGCAACATTGCGTGCAAGGGTGCATTCACCTAGGAGACTTAACGAATTCAACTAAACGAAAAAGTTCTCTATAAATCAAACGTTTCAATTAAGTTCACAATTTTGAAGTTCAGTGAAAAGGAAATTGTGATTCATTGTTCATCTTCAGCAAGGTCCTGGATTCGGGCTCTGGCAGCAACTGCAGCATCCCGTCTCGGCCTGAAAACTAGTGCGTTTGGGTTCAAATCTGCTGTGGGAGTGTCTGCATGTGTCTCACAAGCCTGGTCGCAGTTTAGCTCAAGAGGGTACAGGTGTTGAACAGGCCTCTCTAACATGCCGTTTGCTGTCTTGAGTTGAACTGCGCGGATGATTCCGTCCTTCCCGGGGTAGGTTTTGTTTACTATCGCCAGTGGCCAACTCCCACGATTCTTGTTTTCGGTCTTTATAGTTACGACATCTCCAACATTTGGCTGAAATTTGGCCGCTTTGTGTGTCAGGTTGTGCCGCTCCCTTAAAGCTGTTAAATATTCTCTCTGCCACCGCCTCCAGAGATTGTTCTTGCAGTTCCTGAGGTATTTAGCGCGTTTGCGTAGGTCCAGGTCTTTGATCCTCCCTGTTTTCTCTTCTGGCAGCTGACTCGTTCGCTGAAACAGGAATGTTGACGGTGTAAGTGTTGGTAGCTCGACATCATCTTCTACATAACTTAATGGACGTCGATTGATTTGTGTTTCCACGTCGAGCAGTACCTCGCTCAGCTCAGTCCAGGTAAGTGCTTCTCCCCCAATGACTTTGTACATGGCGGACTTTACGACTCCAATCAACCGCTCGAATTGACCTCCCCACCAAGGAGCCCGGCTCAAGTTAAATTTCCAGGTTATGTCGTAATCTTCAAGGAGACTTTGGAGGCGCTCATCTCCTCGCAATTGACGAAGCCATTTCGCAGCCTTGATAAAGGTGCCTCCATTGTCTGAGTAGATAACGCGCGGTCTACCGCGGCGAGCGATGAGGCGTTTAAGACAGGTAATAAAATTGCTTGTCTCCAGACTAGACAATAATTCTAGGTGCACGGCTCTGGACAGGCTACACGTGAAGATAACCAAGTAAGCTTTCTCCTCGCCCTTCTTGCGTTGTTTATACTTGATAGGACCAGCAAAATCCGTGCCAATAACTTCGAAGGCTGTTCCACCATCTGTACGGTCTGTAGGCAGTAGTCCAGGGGGTGGTACTGTTAAGGGTGAAGCTATGAAACGTTTACAGCCCCAGCAAGCAGATCGCACAGACTTCACTAGCTGTCTCAGGGTTGGGATCCAGTACTGTTCACGAATCGCTGCCATGGTAAGGGCCACTCCTCCATGTAAGGTTTCGACATGAATCCTCTGTACAAGCTTCCTCGTAAACACGGCGTCTGCTGGCAGGTACACCGGGTATTTTCCTTGAATTCTTCCATGACATTCGAGAATTCTATCTGCATTGGAAACGAGGTTGAGTTTCTGCCTGGTCTGTTCAAAGTGCGGTTTCTGTAAATCTTGAGACTGGACTCTTTCTATCCACCAGTTCTTGGTCTCTTGAATGTCTTCGCTAGTAAGAGGTCCCTTGCGCACCCTGTGAGTGGTGAACCGTCGCAACCTAGCTTGGATGCGAAGAGCTCGGCGTAAATCATGGCGTTCTAGGAGTTCGTCGAACACGTTCCGTTCTTGTTCAGGTTTCTCATTTGCTAGGCTTAGCACTTCTCGGATGACTTTTGCCTCTTCTTCTGAGGTTTCGGATTTCACGGTAACCGGGTTCTCTGGCCACATTTCAGGATTACGTAGCCACGCTGGGCCATTCCACCAAAGCTCCGCATTGGTTACCTGGCCTCTTCGACTCGCCAGGTCCGCTGGGTTATCGGTAGTGGGCACGTGTCTCCACTGGATCTGTGGGTATTGTCTTATTTTTTGCACGCGGTTAGAGACGAACTGTCGGTACTGACCATTTCCTACAATCCAGTGGAGGGCGACGGTGCTGTCCAGCCAACCGTAGATCATGGGTTTGGGTAGTTCTTTTAGAGCGTTTCTTACGTTGATGACTAAATTGGTAGCCATGTGAGCGCTGACTAACTCCAACCTGGGGACGGTTAGTTCTCTCTTGGCTAATCTTGCTTTTGCTGCAACCAGGGTTTGAGTGATTCCATCTTCTTGGCGTACGACTGAATACACCACTGCTCCAACCCCATAAGTCGACGCATCCCCAAACACATGCAGCTCAGCGGAGATGACTGGTTGTTGATAAGGTGCTAAGGGTCTTCGAGTGGTTACTTCCGCCGGAAGTGACTGCTCCCACCTTTGCCAGCGTATTTTCAGATTCTCTGGGATAGGTGCGTCCCATGATACTTTGCAGTCGCACGCTTCTCGGTAGATTTGCTTCCCTTGCAGTGTAATGGGGGACGCTAAGCCAAGGGGGTCGTACACTTTCGCTAGTTTGGCCAGTACTTCACGTTTTGTCGGTGCACTACTCGCGCTTGGTAACTGCACGGCGATAGTATCTTCGAATTTGTCCCATTTTACGCCCAATAGCTTTGACTCACTTGGCTTGACTAGTAACTGTTGTTTTGCATAAGACTGATCTTCGCTTGATGTGGCTTGGGCGCTGTTTTTAGGTAACGTAGGCTGGGCAACTTCCTCTCCTTGTGCAGGTTGGGTGTCATCTTCCAGCTGTGCATGATTCGAGTGCCATTTGTGTAACTCGAATGTGGCATCCTTCATAATTTTTTGCGTCACCTCCTTTCGTGCTTTTGCTTGCTGTACGTCTTGACCGCCTGTCAACAGGTCGTCTACGTAGAAACTTCGGCGTAGCCGCTCTACCTCCTCCGGGTATTTCTCCGCCCAGGTATCGAGATGGCATTCAAGAACCCCACCTAGTAGAAAGGGTGAGGGGGCGAGCCCAAAGAGTACTCTCGTGAACCGGAATGTCTGCACTTCTGAGTCCGAATCTGTTTGTCAGTGAAAACGGAGGGCATCTCGTTCACTCTCGTGAATCCGGATTTGTAAGAAGGCTTTCTTAATGTCTCCCGCTAGGACAACTGGGTAGGCTCTCTGCTGAATTAGAACGTCCCATAGTTTGTTTTGCAGCGCAGGCCCTGGGTACAGACAGTCATTCAGTGATGGTGAATCGGGTGTCGCTCGGGCAGAGGCGTCATAGACGATCCGCATCTTTGTAGTTTCAGCGGACTTGCGAATCACGCTCTTGTGAGGGATGTAGAACCCTTTCTGTGGCTGTGAAACAGGGGGTGCCTTTTCGAGAACGCCTTCTGCCAGCTGTTCTTGAATTATCGCGTCGTATTGAGCCGTCAGTTCCTCGCGTTGAAGTTTTCTACTGAGGTTCTTGAGTCGTTTTAAGCTACCTTCCTTGTTTGAGGGCAGTTCTGCGTGGTTAGCTTTCCATGGGAGGGTGGTCTCGTACCAGCCTTCTGGCGAGCGTGTTAGGCGTTCCTTAAACTCATCAAGTACCATCGACTGGTCATGATCTGCTATGTCACGCAATCCCAAGACGTCCAATCTGCACAGATCTTCGTAGTTGCTTTGACTTGTCTGGGTGAGAAGCATGGTGTTTTTGTCAAACTCCTTTCCCGGGGACATCAGAAACCATCCGAATTTGGTGAGTTCTGCGATAGGGTCATTCTCTTGTCCAATTCTTGGCTTTGTTTCCGTTTTAATTTTGGCGTACTCCCCACTGCCAAGCACCACGTGAACCGGAAGAGACGCTTTTGTGTCATCATCGTAAACATTTACGCCTTTCAAGTGTGGGTGCTTCTCAATTAGCGTGCGATAATTAGGGTTTTCAATAGACAACAACTCTGTCTTGTTCACTTCGGTAGCTTTGACGGACAGCGAAAATTGATGGTTGACAGATCTTAATTCGAGATCGTAGACTTCGAGTTTGGCAATTTTAGAGGACATCAGCATATCGATCGTTTTTGTCTGGACATCGGTTGGCTTTAAGCGAAGTAGTTCGATCAGCTTTGCCGACACGTACGAACTGCCGGCTCCAGAATCGATAAGCGCTCTGCATTTAATTCCGTTGACCTCTATGATGACTACTGGGAACAGACCCTCTCCAGTTTGGTTTGTTGTCAAAGCGACCCCATGTGCTAGTGGCTGGTTAACTTGGCTTGTCGGGTTTGGTGTGTCACAAATCGACGTGTGGTGATGCTTATGGCAGCGTTGACAGGCTGATTTGCTCGGACAATAGAACGCGCGGTGGTTCCCAGACACACAATTGAAACATAAACGCTTATTTAGTAAAATTTGTCTGCGATCAGCGACATGTGTCACTCTTGTACATTCGATGGCTTTGTGATCTTCGCCGCAGTAAACGCAAGGCCAACAGCGGGGTTTACCATCGGCGTCCCGACGCGTGTGGTAAATTCTTGCTTGCTGGCGTACGTTCCATTTTGTTGATTGCTGTTCTTGCTCACGCTCACGCTGGTTTATATCCATTGGATTTCTCCTGGTCCACAATCGAACTGCTTCTGAAAGTTTTGCAAAGTCCCAGCTTTCCCAGTCGGGGTCGGTCCGGACGAGATCTCCGCGGATCGCTGGCAATTTGTCTAGTGTCATAGACACTGCCCCATTGACTTGTTCCAGTTTGTTTAGTGTCTGCAGGGCTTGCACACAGTACGTTAGCTTTTCGCTAAATTCACCAATTTTTCTCGGGTTTGGGCTTGATATTGAGGGGAGATCCAGAATCTCTTTGATGTAAGCTTTGACGATTTCTGACTCCTTTCCGAACCTCTCGCTTAGGATACTCTTCGCCCGATTGTATCCCTCAGCCGTGAAGGGCAACGCCTCTATTGCTCTTTTCACTTTGACATCCAGTAGTTCTCGAAGGTAGGTAAATTTCGTGATCGGTTGAGCGCCCGTTTTTTCGATTGCTTCTGTGAACTGTCCCCAAAATCGTGGCCAGTCCATATAGGTACCGTCAAACTTCGTTATCATCAGTTTAGGCAGCTTGGCTTGTATGTCGCTTGGCGTCGTCGTCGCTTGTTGGGGGTGTGGCTCAACTTGGATTTCTGCCTGCATCTCTATCTTCGCTTTGTGAAACTTAAGTTCTTCTTGCTTGACAATTGCTTCTGCTTCTCTTTTGCGGTCGTCGATCCACGTGCTCATTTTATCCACTTCGCAATCCGCTTTTTCCAGTTGTGCGTCGATTCCGCTGTTCCACGCCTCGATGTCGGCAATTTCTTCTTTCGCACCTAGTTTTGTCGCTTCTACTTCTATCCGCATTCGATTTAGTTCTTTACTGAGGGACCGCAGGGTGGACAAATGTCTTTCGATCGCTTCTGACTTCCCTGTTTCTACGATGGTGTTCGTTTTACCAATGCTCATTTTAAGCTGTGTTACTTTGATATCTAGATTCGCTTCAGTCGCTTCCATCTCCGCAATCTTCGCACGGGCGGAAAATCAGGACTAAAATTATACTCGCAACAGTTGTCCTTACTGTTATCCTTCAGAATTGTCCCGTCGGAGGTGCCACGTTTTGTAAACTTTGTCCTGTTTACTAGGGATAGAACTCTGACGAACGAGACTCAATTAAACTGTTTTATTTCGCTCTCGTATTCGCTTATTTACATCAGGTGTGTAAAAGCTACTCTGCAAAATTTGTAAGAAATCACTCTCTTATACGATATTTTCTACATTTGGATTGGTTGTTGCCGAGTACTGATTTAAAAGGGTCGTTCAAGGTTGCGTTAATTATGTAAACCATTCAATGTCCATAGTGTTCGTACTCATCATCTGACATGTGTCACGCACGAATCAAAGTCTCCGACACAATGAAGCTGTGCTCTTATAAGAGAAAACTTCAAGTCCAAGAATCTGAAAAATATGAAGAGTGGAAAAACAACCGACCAGCTGACAGAATGTTGGAAATAAGTTTTTATTTTTAACTTTTCTTTGCTAATTGATTAATGATTTCTGTTTTTCTTTTTTCATCTTGAATAGAATTAAATTAGCATAAATTATACAGTCTTTCTTTTGTTTTTGTTTTTTAACCATTTTAGATGTTCCCATGTCAAGTGGTGTTTCATACATCAGAAGCAAAGTAAACTTGCTTAATTGTTATGAGTTTGAGTGGGATTCAATCAAGGGAGCAGGAGTTTGTCATTTTAAGCAGCGGTTTGTAACCTGTTTCTGACAATTTTTGTCTTCTACATGTTCTTCATCCTCTTAATGGACTAAGTATGGCACCATTGCATCTCACTAAAAAAAAAACCACTTTTTTCCCACTTTTTGTTCAGATCAACTGTGTCAGCTCAGAGTTTACCAAGGGAAAGAGTGGTGTGTGTAGCTTTAAATGAATGTAGGTAGAAAATCAAAATCTTTAGAAAGATCTCAGATTTCTGTACAGCAAGCCTGCCCAGTTTCGGTGTTGAATTTGAGAAAATCTGTTGATGTGCTGGTCATAATCTCTATAGCAGAGATAAAATTTGTTTCCATTTTGTTTCCTCATTGTAAACTGTTTGTTATCCTTAAAGGTGCAGATAGAAAACTTAAAGTTGAAATGCAGAAACTGGAACTTAGTAATAAGGAAGACTTGGTAAGATTGACAGTGATTATAATAATCAACTGATAATAAATGCATTTATGATTATGCTATGAATCTTGTTTTTCATGTGAGGTACAATGAGTGGCAAAAGCAGTTGGCACCCCCCCTCCCCTTCCCCTTTCCAGGTGGTTGAGAACCCTCTATTCAACATAATCAACAGAATCTTGTAATTTGTCTCTGATTAAGTACTTGAAAGTTCCCCTTATTCAGTCGCTGGTGCCTTTATAGACTGGGACATTTAAACTGGGTAACCACAAACCAAAACAATTTGCAATCACAACAGCCAATCAGAGCATAGGAAAATATGGTCACAGCCGGTAAGAGCCAGGAGTAATGCCATGCAGATTGTTTGAATCTCAGGAAAACGCAAGTGACCTGCAAGTTACGACTGCTTTTTTCAGTTTTCCACCAGATTGGTGGCTGAAAGGGTGGCAGGAGTTTTCTGAGCCAATCATAGAGCAAATAAAAACAGAGTTATGGCAAGATCCCTGAGTGTTTCGAAACTTAGGTGGAAATAGCCCTACCAATCAAATACAAAATATGTTGGCTCACTCTCTGTTCCTTTCTCCACGAATAACCAATCCCACGCATTGTTCACTCCAGAATCTTTTATTCTACTTCTTTTAAACTTCAGTTAAAGCGAAAGTATTGTTAAACTGAGATAATACTACAATAAACTCGTATACTAGTATTACATGTATAACCTAGATTAGAACTTCTAGGACGGTTCACTAGCAAATCACGTTGAGTTACATATAACAGTTCCCGCATACTAAGTATGTACCTTTGGTTTGTTTACTCTTTCCAAAACGACTTTCTACCTAAAATTTCATACTTTTGCGGTTAAGATCGGCCAAAACAAAAACAAGATTGGTAACATAAATATTATAAAGAAACTGTTGTGTAAATTAGAATTTCAGTTAAAAAAAAAAATAACTTAAGAGAAAATAACCCTTGAAGTTTTTTACATAGCAACAGAATAAACAGAGAATTGGAGGGAAAAAGGGCGTACCCTAAGTACCACCCCTTGAGATCTGTTTGCCATTCATATCAGGCAACTGATTATAAATTCAGTCCGGAAGATGAAAAGTACAAATAGTACACATCTTAATCTCCTGATTGAAAGAGGTGTTGTACGTGCTAAATTATTAATTAAGACTTACTTTCTTGATCGAGAATTCGACATGAAATTGACCTAGAAAAAGAGCTGGATAAGAACCAAAAGTATAAGAAGTAGCTATTTCCAGGAATTCCGGTTCGAGATTAACTTTTTCCAAATCAAATAAGATGTATAGTAATGAAGCTCTTATGATGCTTCTAAATAAGATGTATAGTAATGAAGCTCTTATAATGCTTCTAAATAAGATGTATAGTAATGAAGCTCTTATAATGCTTCTAAATAAGATGTGTAGTAATGAAGCTCTTATAATGCTTCTAAATAAGATGTGTAGTAATAAAGCTCTTATAATGCTTCTAAATAAGATGTATAGTAATAAAGCTCTTATAATGCTTCTTAATAAGATGTTTAGTAATAAAGCTCTTATAATGCTTCTAAGCAAGATGTATAGTAATGAAGCTCTTATAATGCTTCTAAATAAGATGTATAGTAATGAAGCTCTTATAATGCTTCTAAATAAGATGTGTAGTAATAAAGCTCTTATAATGCTTCTAAATAAGATGTATAGTAATAAAGCTCTTATAATGCTTCTTAATAAGATGTATAGTAATAAAGCTCTTATAATGCTTCTAAGCAAGATGTATAGTAATGAAGCTCTTATAATGCTTCTAAATAAGATGTATAGTAATGAAGCTCTTATAATGCTTCTAAATAAGATGTGTAGTAATAAAGCTCTTATAATGCTTCTAAATTAGATGTATAGTAATAAAGCTCTTATAATGCTTTTAAATAAGATGTATAGTAATTCCGGTTCGAGATTAACTTTTTCCAAATCAAATAAGATGTATAGTAATAAAGCTCTTATAATGCTTTTAAATAAGATGTGTAGTAATAAAGCTATTATAATGCTTCTAAATAAGATGTGTAGTAATGAAGCTCTTATAATGCTTCTTAATAAGATGTGTAATAATGAAGCTCTTATAATGCTTCTAAATAAGATGTTTAGTAATAAAGCTCTTATAATGCTTCTAAATAAGATGTTTAGTAATAAAGCTCTTATAATGCTTCTAAATAAGATGTGTAATAATAAAGTTCTTATAATGCTTCTAAATAAGATGTTTAGTAATAAAGCTCTTATAATGTTTCTAAATAAGATGTGTAATAATGAAGCTCTTATAATGCTTCTAAATAAGATGTATAGTAATGAAGCTCTTATAATGCTTCTAAATAACATGTTTAGTAATAAAGCTCTTATAATGCTTCTTAATAAGATGTATAGTAATATAGCTCTTATAATGCTTCTTAATAAGATGTATAGTAATAAAGCTCTTATAATGCTTCTAAATAAGATGTATAGTAATGAAGCTCTTATAATGCTTCTTAATAAGATGTATAGTAATAAACCTCTTATAATGCTTCTTAATAAGATGTATAGTAATAAAGCTCTTATAATGCTTCTTAATAAGATGTATAGTAATAAAGCTCTTATAATGCTTCTAAATAAGATGTATAGTAATGAAGCTCTTATAATGCTTCTTAATAAGATGTATAGTAATAAAGTTCTTATAATGCTTCTAAATAAGATGTATAGTAATTAAGCTCTTATAATGCTTCTAAATAAGAAGTGTAGTAATGAAGCTCTTATAATGCTTCTTAATAAGATGTATAGTAATTAAGCTCTTATAATGCTTCTAAATAAGATGTATAGTAATGAAGCTCTTATAATGCTTCTAAATAAGACGTGTAGTAATAAAGCTCTTATAATGCTTCTAAATAAGATGTACAGTAATAACGCTCTTATGATGCTTCTAAATAAGATGTGTAGTAATAAAGCTCTTATAATGCTTCTAAATAAGATGTGTAGTAATAACGCTCTTATAATGCTTCTAAATAAGATGTGTAGTAATGAAGCTCTTATAATGCTTCTAAATAAGATGTGTAGTAATGAAGCTCTTATAATGCTTCTAAATAAGATGTGTAGTAATGAAGCTCTTATAATTCTTCTAAATAAGATGTATAGTAATGAAGCTCTTATAATGCTTCTAATGTTAGCTAAGTTATTAAAATAGCCAGATATTAGTTCTAAAAGCAAGTTATTTATATTCAGCTTGTTTGTAATTCTCTTGATTGAATTGATTATCCTGCTTTTAAAAAGTTTGAGAGCAGAAAGAGACATCTTGCAACTCTCTACTACGAGTTTCAGTTTTTAAATATACTTAGAGAGAGTTTACGGTATCCTAATATCCCTCACTAACTATATTTCCCCTATGCTTCCATTTGAATTTCAAATTGCCCTTCAACTTTATCATGCGTTGCTCCCACTAGCAATGTCATCATTACTAATGGAAGGGGCCATATGATAAGACTGAGCCTACAAAAGGTTCTTAAAGTGAGAGTACGGCAGTATAATAAAACGCGCGATGCTAAATCCCGGAAGTAAAGTAGTGTATACCTCCTCATATGAGTTTCTGCTATTTTTTCCCTTTTCCTTCTAGCTCTTATTTCCCTCACGTTTGAGCCTGTGATGCCTTTTTTTTTCCGTAGGGCTTCTGCCTGCGGGCTTTGCTCGGGTTCAAAACTTATAAACATGACAACAAACGCACCCATAAGGAGAGCAAAGGAAGACAAAAAATGCCACAGGTCATGCCAATCGAAAAATCCTAAAATGACACATTCTTCGTTTTTGTCACGAGAGTTTTCTGGCGACGATGTTTTGTTTGTGGGTTGCCATTGGAAAACCCAAAATGTTGCTTCAAAAATGATTAGGGTGAGAAAGATAAAGAGAGCTTGTAAAGCGCCCTTGTCGTGATTACAGCGAGCACACTGCCATTCGCATTTGGGAAGCTTCTCCGTAAACGTAGCTCGAACTATGTCTATGTAGACGAACCAGGCAGTAAATGAATACAGAGACGCTGTAACCGAATCGCTAAACAAGGATACAAGTTTGTAAT
This sequence comes from Pocillopora damicornis, assembly GCF_964200805.1. Lineage (NCBI taxonomy): Eukaryota > Metazoa > Cnidaria > Anthozoa > Scleractinia > Pocilloporidae > Pocillopora > Pocillopora damicornis. The sequence continues at coordinate 2,039,087 of NC_142678.1, forward strand.
TCACAAATGATATCAGCAGGAAAACAAGAATGATTAAAAAAATCCTCAATCTAAATTCAAATTCATCACTACAATTCTTTTGGCGGAATTCCAATTTACGAAAAGCCCAACAAACCATCACAGGCCACCAAATAATCGTAAATGAGAAGAAGGAGTTAGATAGCGCATCAAAGTACATAACAATAAAACGAGACGTAATGAGAGAACAGAAACAGTAAGTAGCGTCTTTTATGTATTTTACATTTTCAGAAGAAAGACAACGATTATGTTCAATGCCTTTACACAACAACAGTACAGGTAAACCAGCTATGACAAACATAAAGGTCAAATCGAACTGAAATGTGACCCTGCTTGGACAGAGGTCGTAAAGGGTGGAAAACGATCCCTGGAAAATCAAAGCCCAGAAAAACACATACCCAATAGAGTACCTATTTTTTATTTCTGCTGCCTCCTCGAAGGTTCTGCCGCTTTTGCAACGAAGATTCACCTTGGTGTCCACCATCAGTACCCACACAACTAAGATTAGGCCGTGGACTATATAAGTCAAGTTACTTATCATTAAGTTAAACGGAATATCATGATTTGCAACTTTATAACAAAAGTCGTTGTAGTAACAATTATCTCTGTCCCCTTCCTGAATCATCCTATCCCATTTTGCAAACACGAACTGAGAAGCACCTATCATAAGCACAGCACCCACAACACCTGTGATGTAGGAATAGGTCACTGAACGTTGGGAAAACCACTGATATCTGATTACCTCCCACAGGTCGCGATATGAAATTTTAAAATCAGGATTATTAACGACCAGATTACCTTCACCTGGTTTTACCTGGGTGAGAAACTCTTCGAAGAGATAATAAGCAACGATAGACACTAATATACCAACCACAAATGAGACAAAAAGTAGGACAAAAATAGGCGTGGTATAACTATAATCAAACGACCTTGTCAGCTTTAATGTTACACTTTTTGACTCACTACGTTTGACGTCACCTGATAAGTTCTTCAGACCAATTCCAATGAACCATTTCGAGACAGAATCAGTTAAAGGGGGAATAGAAACGCTGGATAAAGTTATCCGCCCTTTTGTTACAAACGAAAGTCGAAGAGATTCCTTTTTGTAATCTATGCTCTGTGGGTCTTTCTGGACATCGACCTCTTTACAGTTCTGTGATACCTTCAAATAGGAGGCAACGTTTGATTGAGACGTGGCAGTGATGTCTAGTTGTTTATCAGAGATACCTTGAGGTGAAATGAACTGGAACACGCTCACCTCATCTCCCTGGACTTTGACTGTGTGTGGTTGATCAAGCGCAATTTCTGATGCACCTTCGGTTATTTGCACTGTGAAGGAAAGCCCACTGCCTTTTCCGACCACAGATAACAACTTCTCTCCTCTGTTTTGATTATAGGTCAAAGTGGGTGGACAAATGTTTAGAGTGTTCCAAACTGGTGTTGGCTTTGAAAGGTCCACATGACCAAGTAGAGACGAGTCACCACGCTGGTACAGGGAAACGAGCAAGAAACCTTAAAATAAAAGAGATAATCTAGCACATTAATATATCAACAACTCCTAAAACGGATGATAATAAGATTTCATAAGAGCCTACTAATGTGGGGTCAATGTCCACCCTAATGGTTCGCTTGCCTGCTGGTTTCTGTATCGATGTGGGCTTCTTGCTGGAGACATTTTGTTCTATTCTTAAATTCAAGAGAGACATTTAGCTCGCACATTTCTCCAAATCTCTCTTCATAGTAGTGAATTTTAGGGAAGGTCACAGATCCATATTCTCTCAACAAATCAAACCAGAAAATGACGACTGCAACAGCAACAGCACAGCTTTCTCCAGGGCTTAAGGTTAGCGAAGGCAACAACGATGCTATAAATGACCCAGGTATACAGAAACACCTGGGACAGATCGGTGACCAAAAGACACAAAAAGAGCCCCAAGGGTACTACCAGGCCACCCAAAATGAATGAAAGCATGTTACATGCATTTCGGCATACTCCTTTGTGGATATTAAACGTATAAAAAGCACAATAAACCACCAAAAGCCTCCAAATAATGAGGGATGCGAAGAAAAACTTCTGTAATAGTTTTTCTGAGCTAATCATAGAGCGAATGAAAACAGAGCTCTGGCACGATCTCTGACTTCTTTCGACACTTAGGTGGAAATAACTCTACCAATCATATACCAGATATGTTGACTCACTTTCTGTTCCCTTCTCCACGAATAACCATGCAATCTCACGCTTTGTTCATTCCAGAATCTTTTATTTTAATTGTAAACTTTAGCTAAAGCGAAAGTATCGTTAAACTGACATAATACCACAGTAAACTTATATACTTGTACTATATACATAACCTAGATTAGTACTTCTAGGAAGGTTTTGTTTCACTTTCTGTTGATGGCCAATATTTTAGGGAAAGGTTTGCTTTAAACAACTACGACACTTCTCGATTTCGTTTTTTTTTTCGTTTCTTAAATGGCCCTTTTCGCTGTCTTGATCAAAGACGTCGCTTTAAATGAATTGACTTGGTTGATCCAAAGTACGTGCGGAAATGGCAAATTCTTACATGTGCAAGATTGTCTCTAATTCTAAAAATTTTTAGATAAAAATCTAAAAAGTTTACAAAAACCTTCACGAACGTTCCAGGAAAAAAAATCATTACAATTACAAATGGCCATTACAGCTTTGTCTTAAAATCATTCCTTGATATAAGAATGCAAATACAGTATACTTCGTTTACAAATTCCAGCTGGTTATAAGTTACTACATGGATCATTTAATTAAGTTATTAAAATAGCCAGATATTAGCTCTAAAAGCAAGTTATTTACATTGTTTATAATTCTCTTGATTGAATTGATTCTCCTGCTTTTAACAGGTTTGAGAACAAAAAGAGACACCATGCAATTCTCTACTACGAGTTTCAGTTTTTGAAATATACTTAGAGTTTACGGTATCCTAATATCCCTCACTAACTATATTTCCCCTATGCTTCCATTTGAATTTCAAATTGCCCTTCAACTTTATCATGCGTTGCTCCCACTAGCAATGTTATCATTACTAAGGGAAGGGGCCACATGGTAAGACTGAGCTCTAAACAGGTTCTGAAAGTGAAAGCAGGGTAGTATAATATCTTTCTTAAAAGACCCGATGTTAAATTCCAGAAGTAAAGGAGTGTATATTCCCCCACCCCCACCCCCACCCTCTCCCATTTAGATCCCCCAGACATATCCACGTCTTTCAGAGCATTTTTCAATTGCTGTCAAAATCCAAAACCATGTAATTACAACAGTCAATATGAGCAAAGATTGACATTATCAATACCCAGTAAGAACTCAGCGTAAAACAGGTAAAATACTAAAAGCGCAGGAATTCGAGGGCGAACAAGTCATGACTAACTTTTGTTTTGTAATCACAGACCGAAGTAATACAAAGATGATGCAATCCCGGATCACTTTTGACACTCAATTGAAAAATCCTCATATGCAGGAGTTTCTGCTTCTAGTTCTTATTTTCCTCGCGTTTAAGCCTGTAATGTCCTTTTTTCCCGTAGTGCTTCTGCCTGCTGGCTTTGCTTAGGTTCAGAACTTAAAAACATGATAACAAACGCACCCATAAAGAGGGCAAAGGAAGATAAAAAATGCCACAGGTCATGGCAGTCGAAAAATCCTAAAATGACACATTCTTCGTTTTTGTCACGAGAGTTTTCTGGGGACGACATTTTGTCTGTGGTGGGTCGCCCTAGGAAAACCCAAACTGCTATTACCCAAATGATAACGGTGAGAACGTCAAAAAAAACCTTTACAATGTCCTCGACATAAAGCTCTCCAGATTCGAAATTGGAAAGCTTCACCCAAAACCTAATTACGATTGCAATGACGCTCCATAAAATGCATATCCATAGAAAGGCTTGAGCCAAATCGCTGTACATCCAATAAATCAAAAAGAGCGATAGCGGGAGAACCAAAGTAATGAATAGACAGGCCATAAGTCTATCTTTACCGTTACCACTGCAAATCTTTTGCCAGATACCTAATTCCCGGAAAGCCCAACAAAACATTATAAACCACCAAAGGATCAAGAATAAGAAGAAATGCGTCTGCATTTCTGTGTTGAGCCCATAGGAGTTAAATAGCACATCAAAATGGTTAAAATAAAAAAGAGACATAGTAAAAATTAAGAAAAATTTACCAGCGCCGATTTGGTATTTCACATTCTCAGGAGTAATATAATTACTCTGGTCAATGCCATTATACAACAACAGTACAGTTAAACCAGCTATGACATACATGAAGGCTGTATCGAACTGAAATGTGGACCTGTTTGGACATACGTGGTAAAGGGTGGAAAACAATCCCTGGAAAAACAAAGCCCAGGAAAACGCATACCCAATAGAAAAAGAGTACCAATTTTTTATTTCTTCTGCCTCCTCGGTGGTTCTGCCGCTTTTGCGACGAAGATTCACCTTTGCTTCCACCATCAGTACCCACACAACTAAGATTAGGCTGTGGACTATATAGGGTAAGTTACTTATCATCAAGTTAAACGGAATATCATGATATGCAACTTTATAACAAAAGTCGTTGTAGTAACAATTATCTCTGTCCCCTTCCTGAATCATCGTATACCAGTTTTCAAACGCGAACTGAAAAACACCTACCATATGCACAGCACCCACAATACCTCTGAAAAAGGAATTGGTCACTTTACTAAAGGGAAACCAGTGATCTATGATTACCTCCAACAGGTCGCGATATGTAATTCTTAAATTCAAATTACAGACACCTCTACCAGGCTTTACCTGGGTGAGAGACTTTTCGAAGAGATAATATGCAACGATAGAAACTAGTATACCAACCACAAATGAGACAAAAAGTAGGACAAAAATAGGCGTGGTATAACTATAATCAAACGATCTTGTCAACTTTAATGTAACACTTTTTGACTCACTACGTTTGACGTCACCTGATAAGTTCTTCAGACCAATTCCAATGAACCATTTCGAGACAGAATCAGTTAAAGGGGGAATAGAAACGCTGGATAAAGTTATCCGTCCTTTTGTTGCAAAGGAAAGTCGAAGAGATTCCTTCTTGTTGCTCTTGAGGTCTTTCTGGACATCGACCTCTTTACAGTTCTGCGATACCTTCAAATAGGCAGCAACGTTTGATTGAGACGTGGCCGTGATGTCTAATTGTTTATCAGAGATACCTTGAGGTGAAATGAACTGGAACACGCTCACCTCATCTCCCTGGACATTGACTGTGTGTGGTTGATCAAGCGCAATTTCTGATGCACCTTCGGTTATTTGCACTGTGAAGGAAAGCCCATTGTCGTTTCCCACCACTGATAACAACTTCTCCCCCGTAGTTTCACTATTGGTCAAAGTGGTTGGACAAATGCTTAGAGTGTTCCAAACTGGTGTTGGCTTTGAAAGGTCCACATGACCAAGTAGAGACGAGTCACAACGCTGGTACAGGGAAACGTGCAAGAAACCTAAAAATAAAAGGCATAATCTAGCACATTAATACATCAACAACTACCAAAATAGATGATAATAAGACTACATAAGAGCCTTCTACAGTGGGGTTAATATCCACCCTAATGGCTATTTTGCCTACTGGTCGCTGAATCGAGCTGGGCTTCTTGCTGGAGACACTGCGTTCTTTTTTTTAATTCAAGAGAGAAATTTAGCTCACACATTTATCCAAATCTCTCTACTTTGTAATGAATTTCAGGGAAGGTCACAGACCCATATTCTCTAAATAAATCAAACCAGAAGTGGTGAGCGGATCACTTGATGGGATCATTTGATGGGAGGGTATTGACCGTTTTCGAGCTAGTAAGTCGCCGCAGGCTGCGAAAGAAAATTTAAAAAAAAACAGTTGTCTGCATACTTGAGATCACTGAACAAGATAAAATCAAACTAGTGAAAACAAACTGAGCGAAACCCGTCATTTGCAAGTAGTTACTGATCTCTCTGACTATTAGAATCTGAAACATTTTTAGATTTGTAATACGGGTAAACAATACGGCTGGGTAAACAATAGACACCTGAAATAAGTTGCGCATTCAGAAATGAATTAGTCAAACAAAACTAAGTACAAGAACGGCAGGAGCTAGGCTGATGTGTTTCAAGTTTCTTGTAGGAACGCTAGTTTCACTTTTACTGTTACAAGGACAGTTTATCCTGAGATTACCAGAGGTTTAAAGTTGGCTTTTTGTTTATTGGTGGAATTTATCCTGAAAATTAATCCTGAAATTGCTAGAGGTTTAGAGTTGGCTTTTTGTTTATTGGTGGAATGCCACAACAATAATGCCCAGGTCCAACTGTAATTTTCGGAAATAAGATCCTTCATGAGAGGCGACCACCCGGATTCAATGCAAACAGTGAATGGCTTCAGGAAAACCGGAAGATCCTAAATTGATAAGTCACCACTTTCGGTAACACTTTCGAAAACACTTTCGGATCACCAAAGAATAATAATCAAGGAATTTAATTAATATAGAAAGAGAGATTTTGTATTTTCATTAAAACCAAAAGTCAACAAGTAGGTAAGACCACTCTATCAAACTGGTTATACCCTCACCTTTTTTGTTGTCATTCCTTTTCGTTTTCATGCGTAAAAAGTTCCCAGGTTTGTCCAGCTTCAAAACGCAAGATAGTTGCAGATAGTTGTCAGTGGATAGTGTGCCAGTGATCTCTATCACACCACTCTGGACATTTGAAACTGTCATACTGGACGAACAATCTACTCGAAGATGTCCACAGGCTGAGGGGCACCGAGCGAGCACGAGTAAAAATGAATATACAAGGATGGAAAACATCCTAAAAAGCAAGGCTTACGTTGCTTTATGTAAACAGCGCCTTATCTTGTTGGCTCTGCTGCGTGCAAACAAGAAACCTGACGGGTGTTTTTATGCCCTATTCATTCTCAACATGACACTTTGGAAAGACAAAAGCCTAGATATAATGGGTTTTCGTCTTGTTTTAAATAATTTATTATCAGTACAAATGTTTTTCTTTTCATAAATCACACCAAGTTCCACATATCAGAGCAAATATCTACTCTTATTTCTCTATACGCTTACTTTTTATAGTTTCTTTTGGAAACAGATTTGGAGACTTAATTTCTACTTCCCACTTTAACCTGCCGTGATTAAAGGTCTCCAGACCAGGAATAAAAGAAACTAATAGAAAGGAAGAATCTGTTTAGGCAATCAGACTTATGGGGGAGAAGGGGGAAGAAGGAGGGAGGTGATACTGACCCTATCGAGCTGGTAAGTCACCGCAGGCTGTGAAATAGTAATAATAATAAAAAGAGCTGTCTGCGTACTTGAGATCACTGAGCAAGATTAAATCAAACTGTCGAAAACAAATTCAGCGAAACGAGACCTTTCCAAATAGCAACAGATCTCTCTGACTATTGGAAACTGTAAGATTTTTGGACTCGCAATACGGGTGTACAGGCTGGATAAACATTAGACATCTGAAATAAGTTGTGCAGTCAGAAGCGAATTAGTCAAACAAAATTAAGTGCAAGAACGGCAGGAGCTAAGGTGATGTGTTTCAGGTTTCTTGCAGGAACGCTAGATTCGTTTATACTCTTTCAAGGACAGTCTATCCTGAAATCGCTAGAAGTTTAAAGTTGGCATTTTTTTTATTGGTGGAATGCCACAACAATAATGCGCAGGAATTAAAGATCCTTCGTAAGAAGCGACCACCCCGATGAATGCATGAGTGGCGATTCAGTAAAAGTTTAATTTCAAGTCTCGAAAGAAAGATCCCTGATCTGTGTAAACAGTGAATTGCTTCAAGAAAAGCCCCAAAGTCCTTAATTGATAATGGTTACCACTTTCAGAAATTTCGAAAACACATTCGGATTACTAAAGAATAATCAAGGAAATAAATCAATACAGAAAGAGAGATTTTGTATCTTCATCAAAACCAAAAGTCAACAAAACTTCGCTCTCCTAAAAGAAGGTCAGACCACTCTATCAAACTGGTTATGCCCTCACCTTTCTTCTTGTCATTCCTTTTAGCTTTCATGCGTAAAAAGCTCCCGAGTTTGTCCAGCTTCAAAACACAAGATAGCTGCGGATAGCTTTCGGTGGATATTGTGCCTTTGATCTCTATCACACCACTCTGGACATTTGAAACATTCATGCCGGACGAACAATTTGCTCGAAGATGTCCACAGGCCGAGGGGCACAAAGCGAGCAGGAGTAGGAATGAATATAAAAGGATTGAAAACATCTTGATAAGCAAGGCTTGTGTTGCTTAATTTTGACAGCGACCTATCTTGTTGGCTCTGTTACGTGCAAACAAGAGACCTGTGTTTTTATGCAATAGGTAAGAAATTGCCGTCATTTTTAGAATAATTTCTTTGATGAAAAATTCAGGGTCAAGCTACTCATGCTTTTGTTGTGGCTAAATCCATCTAAAGTTAGACAAATCCTATCTAGCCTCGGGGGAAGTCAAAAGTACAAGCTCTGATTCCAGAAATTATCGCAAGCTTATAAGTAATGTGATGCCAAATTTGCGAGTTTTCTCCTAATTAATCGTGCTTGGAGGAATTTTGAGAGTTTGAATTCGATACCAATGGGATCTTAAGGGAAACGTATGCTCCAGAAACTTATATTACGTCATCCATTAACAAGAGTATATGATCTTAATTACTTTTTCCAAAGAGTAACCCAGCTGTGACTGAACAGTCTCGAACTCTTTCTTCCATCAATAAGCGGTCTTCTTGGACAATTCAGGGCCACTCAATGGGGCATTCTTAACTCAAACAAACACCTTTTTACGATAATCAAAAAACAGTTGATACAGACTTTTGATATTAGTGTCTGATTTTGGACGGTATCCGATTTTGGACGCTAGTGTCTGAATTTAGACACTAATGACCGGCTTTAGACACTAGTGACCGACTTTAGGCACTAGTGTCCAAGTATAGACACTACGCAGTGACCAATTTTAGACACTAGTGTCTGATTTTAAACATTAGTGTACCACTCAATCCAAAAAGCCGATCATAACAAACTTTAACATTATCACACCACTCTGGACATTTGAAACATTTATGCCGGACGAACAATTTGCTCGAAGATGTCCACAGGCCGAGGGGCACAAAGCGAGCAGGAGTAGGAATGAATATAAAAGGATTGAAAACATCTTGATAAGCAAGGCTTGTGTTGCTTAATTTTGACAGCGACCTATCTTGTTGGCTCTGTTACGTGCAAACAAGAGACCTGTGTTTTTATGCAATAGGTAAGAAATTGCCGTCATTTTTAGAATAATTTCTTTGATGAAAAATTCAGGGTCAAGCTACTCATGCTTTTGTTGTGGCTAAATCCATCTAAAGTTAGACAAATCCTATCTAGCTTCGGGGGAAGTCAAAAGTACAAGCTCTGATTCCAGAAATTATCGCAAGCTTATAAGTAATGTGATGCCAAATTTGCGAGTTTTCTCCTAATTAATCGTGCTTGGAGGAATTTTGAGAGTTTGAATTCGATACCAATGGGATCTTAAGGGAAACGTATGCTCCAGAAACTTATATTACGTCATCCATTAACAAGAGTATATGATCTTAATTACTTTTTCCAAAGAGTAACCCAGCTGTGACTGAACAGTCTCGAACTCTTTCTTCCATCAATAAGCGGTCTTCTTGGACAATTCAGGGCCACTCAATGGGGCATTCTTAACTCAAACAAACACCTTTTTACGATAATCAAAAAACAGTTGATACAGACTTTTGATATTAGTGTCTGATTTTGGACGGTATCCGATTTTGGACGCTAGTGTCCGAATTTAGACACTAATGACCGGCTTTAGACACTAGTGACCGACTTTAGGCACTAGTGTCCAAGTATAGACACTACGCAGTGACCAATTTTAGACACTAGTGTCTGATTTTAAACATTAGTGTACCACTCAATCCAAAAAGCCGATCATATCAAACTTTAACATTATCACACCACTCTGGACATTTGAAACATTCATGCCGGACGAACAATTTGCTCGAAGATGTCCACAGGCCGAGGGGCACAAAGCGAGCAGGAGTAGGAATGAATATAAAAGGATTGAAAACATCCTGATAAGCAAGGCTTGTGTTGCTTAATTTTGACAGCGACCTATCTTGTTGGCTCTGTTACGTGCAAACAAGAGACCTGTGTTTTTATGCAATAGGTAAGAAATTGCCGTCATTTTTAGAATAATTTCTTTGATGAAAAATTCAGGGTCAAGCTACTCATGCTTTTGTTGTGGCTAAATCCATCTAAAGTTAGACAAATCCTATCTAGCCTCGGGGGAAGTCAAAAGTACAAGCTCTGATTCCAGAAATTATCGCAAGCTTATAAGTAATGTGATGCCAAATTTGCGAGTTTTCTCCTAATTAATCGTGCTTGGAGGAATTTTGAGAGTTTGAATTCGATACCAATGGGATCTTAAGGGAAACGTATGCTCCAGAAACTTATATTACGTCATCCATTAACAAGAGTATATGATCTTAATTACTTTTTCCAAAGAGTAACCCAGCTGTGACTGAACAGTCTCGAACTCTTTCTTCCATCAATAAGCGGTCTTCTTGGACAATTCAGGGCCACTCAATGGGGCATTCTTAACTCAAACAAACACCTTTTTACGATAATCAAAAAACAGTTGATACAGACTTTTGATATTAGTGTCTGATTTTGGACGGTATCCGATTTTGGACGCTAGTGTCCGAATTTAGACACTAATGACCGGCTTTAGACACTAGTGACCGACTTTAGGCACTAGTGTCCAAGTATAGACACTACGCAGTGACCAATTTTAGACACTAGTGTCTGATTTTAAACATTAGTGTACCACTCAATCCAAAAAGCCGATCATAACAAACTTTAACATTATCAACAGCCGATGAAAACACAAATTATTCAAGCAAACTACCACTAGCGCGAAAGATCGCGGAGGACCAGGTCACGATTTATTTTTGTTTTACATCTGATTGGTCGCGGAGGATAGTGTGCGTTTTCTACACCATTCACTGACCGAAGCAAAGCAAATAAAAGCAATCCCAGATCAATTTTGACGTGCAATTAAAAACTTCTTTATTATATAGAGTTTTACACTGCTCTCCCTTGCATTACGTATTCTGAAGCCTACGACTTTTGCACGGGTTCAGAACTAAACGACATGACAACAATTGTGGCCACTAGGATAGCAAAGGAGGACAAAAAATGCCAAAGATCGTGCCAATCGAAAAATTCCAGAAAAGCACATTCTTCGTTTTGGTCACGGGAGTTTTCTGACGTCAACGATTTGTGTTTGTGGGTAGCGATATGAAAACGCCAAAAGCTCCCACCAAAACGATAAAAGAGAAGAAGATGAAGAGCCCTTGGTAAATTTCGTGGCCGTAGGGCAATTGCGCTCGCATTCACAGCAACAGCACAGCTTTCTCCAGGGCCTAAGCTCAGCGAGGACAACAATGATGCTACAAATGATGCAGGTATACAGAAACATCTGTGACAGTTCGGTGAACAAAAAACACAGAAAGAGCCCCAAGGGAACTACCAGGCCACCCAAAATGAATAAAAACACATTACATGCATTTTGGCATATTCGTTTGTGGATATTTAACTTATTAAAAGCCCAATAAACCATCAAAGCTACCAGGAGTCAGAAAAACGTCTGTTGTAGTTTTTGTGAGCCAATCATAAAGCGAATAAAAACAGAGCTATGGCAAGATCTCGGAGTACTTTCGACACTAAGGTGGAAAAAGCTCTACCAATCAAATACCAGATACGTTGACTCACTCTCTGTTCCCTTCTCCACGAATAACCAATCCCACACACTGTTTATTCCAGCATCGCCCACAAAGCAAAGACATATCCGGGACCTTGACTGCGCCGCCGGCGGTAAATTTGAAAGTTGATTAGTGAAGCGGGCTTAAAACAAAAGAGGAATTGATCTGAAAATGTCGAAGAGGGTTTGCGTTTTTTAAGTTTTCGTGTAAACTTCGCAACATTTCTTAGTTTTCGCATATGGCTTTTAAAGAACAAGAACCAATAAAAAATTTTTCCAGTCTCGCCTTTTTGTATGTTCTTTAATCCCTGGCTATTTTTATTTGAAATTTGGCCATTTTAGTCACCAGTGAGTACAGGAAGTCGCTTTTGATTCACATCAAGGCTGGATTTCTCTTGAACTAATACCCTGATCTCTGTTTTAGCATATGGTTATGACAGTTAAGCTTCCAATGAAGCTTTACACAAACTTTGGTGTGGTTTTGACGGTTAGAAGTTATGGCTGTGCCAGAATTTCTGAAACGACTTCTGATCTCTCTCTCGTTTTTGCCTCAGGTGAACCCCATGAGAACTGAACTGACTTATTTCAAAACTTTTGCGAGTACATTAATGTATTCTAAGCTCCGCCTCCACGAACAATAGCGCGTGTGGCATCGCACTTAACCATTCAAAATTAAACACCACATAATAATTTTGTAACCTCTGAAATCGTTGTGAAATATTACTGGATTTTGTCTCCAACTTCAAGATATTTTTCCGAAGAAATATCTCGTAACGCGTTAATCATGTACACGAAACAAAATAAATCATAGGCATCATTACGTCGTTTTAACCCGTGGAAAGAACTTTCCGTAACATGTTCTTATAAACATGGTTAAAATTGACAGGTTTGTTTTTGCGTAACCACTGACAACGCGTAACCCAGTCATATTATTGCCCCATTGAGCTATAATTTACATATACATCATCACCTGCCACTGTAGGTGTGCCGCAAAAACGCCCGAGAAAAGTTAAAGTTCTGTGATATTGAAAACGTGCTTCGTGCAAAAAATGCAACGCGTTGATCGCGAGCTCTTTTAAGAGCTCGTAGAATCCCCAATTAATGCATTCTAAGCTCCGCCTCCAAAAACAATAGCGCGTGTGGCATTGCAATTAACCATTCGACGAAACGCTACCAAATCTGTAAACTCTGAAATCGTTGTGAAATGTTACCGGGTTTTGTTCCTACCTCTAGATATTTTTCCGAAGAAATATCTCGCAACGCGCCAATCCTGTTCACGACACAAACTAAGGGCAGAATCTTTTATTGTGCGTCTTCTAAACTTTATTTAAAACGAAAGTATCGTTAAACTGACATAATACAACCATTAACTTGTATCCTGGTATTACATGTATAATGTAGATTAGAACTTCTAAGATGAATATGTTTCACTTTCTATTGGTGGCCAATATTTCAGAAAAGGTTTGCTTTAAAAAAAACTACGACACTTCTCGATTGCGATTTTTTTTTTCGTTTCTTAAATGGCTCTTTGCGCTGTCTTGATCAAGGATGTCGCTTTAAATAAATTGACTTGGTTAATACAAAGTACGTGCGACGATGGCAAATTCTAACATGTAAAAAATTGTCTCTAATTCTAAAAATTTTTAGGATAAAAATCTAAAAAGTTTACAAATACCTTCACGAACGTTCCATGAAAAAATCATCGCTTCATATAAGAACGGAAATACAGTACATATCGTTTCAAGTTTTTTACAATGCCTGCTAAGTTAATACTGGCTCCTGGCTCATAATTCCCTCGCGTTTTAGCCTGCGGGCATTGCTCAGGTTCAAAACTTATAAACATGACAAAAAACGCACCCATAAGGAGAGCAAGGGAAGACAAAAAATGCCACAGGTTATGCCGGTCGAAAAATCCTAAAGTGACACATTCTTTGTTTTTGCCACGAGAATTTTCTGGCGACAATGTTTTGTTTGTGGTGGGTAGCAACATGAAAACCAAAACAGCTGCTACCGAAATGATAGAGGCGAGACAGATAAAGGAAACTTGGAAAGTGTCCTTGCCATGAAGTTCTCGAGATTTGCGTTTGGAAAACTTCTCGCTATGTCTAACTTTAGCTAGGACTGCGACGACGCTACAGACAATCCATGCATACAGAGGCGCTTGAGCCAGATCGCCAACCGAGAAAACCAACATGAAAATTACAAAAGATATTAACAGGCCACCCAAAACGAATAAAAATGCGTTCAAACTTTCAATACGAAACTCTTGGTGCATTTGAAGTTTACCAAAAGTCCAAAAAAACATCACAAGCCATCAAGTGATCAGGAATGCGTAGAGCCCATAATTCGAGTAAAGTAGCGCAGTAAAGTAGTTTAAAACAAAAAGAGGCATAATGAAGAAGTAAGAAGCGTCAACTGGGTAGTTCCTATTTTGAAAACGATTCTGCTCGATGCCATTATACAACAACACTACAATTAAACCAGCTATGATAATCATGAAGGCCGAATCGAACGGAAATGTAAACACGCTTGGACAGAGGTGGTAAAGTGTGGAAAACAATCCCTGGAAAACCAATGCCCAGGCTAACGCATACGCGATAGAAAAAGAGTACCTCTCTTTTATTGCTGTATACTTCTCGGCGGTTTTGGCACTTTTGCAACAAGGATTCACCTTGGTTTCCGGTATCAGTACCCACCCAACTAGGATTAGGCCATGGACTATGTATGTCAAGTTACTTATCATCAAGTTAAACGGAATATCATAATTTACAACTCTATGACAAAAGTCGTTGTAGTAACATTTATCTCTGTTCCCTTCCTGAATCATCGTATCCCACCTATCATGCACGAAAATATAAGCAATTGCCATAAGCGCAGCACCCGCAATACATGTCATGTGGGGATAGCTCTTTAGATCGAAGGAAAACCCGCGATGTCTGATTATCTCCCACATTTTACAAACTAAATAAGCGTTATTATTAACCTGATTATCAGGTTTTACCTGGGTGAGAGACTCTTTTAAGAGAAAATACGCAAAGATATGCACTCCTATGCCAACCAGACGTGATACAAAAAATAGGACACAAATAGACGTGGCATAACTATAATCGAACGATCTTGTCAGCTGCAAAGTGACATTTTTTGACTCACTAAGTTTGACGCCACCTGATGAGTTCTTCAGACCAATTCCAATGAACCATCTGGTCGCGGAATCGGTTAAAGGGGGAATGGAAACGCTGGATAAAGTTATCCGTCCTTTTGTTGCAAAGGAAAGTCGAAGAGATCCCTTCTTGTAATCTATGCTCTCTAGGTCTTTCTGGAGAGCGACTTCTTCACAGTTCCGGGATACCTTCAAATAAGCAGCAACTGTTGATTGAGACGTGGCAGTGATGTCCAGCTGTTTATCAGAGATATCTTGAGGTGGAATGAACTGAAACACGCTCACCTCATTTCCCTGGACATTAACTGTGTGTGGTTGATCAAGCGCAATTCCTGATGCACCTTCGGCTATTTGCACTGTGAAAGAAAGCTCAATGCCTTTTCCCAACACTGATACTAACTTCTTCCCCGTGGTTTTATTATTGGTCAAACCGGTGGGACAAATGCTTAAAGTGTTCCAAACTGGTGTTGGCTTTGAGAGGTCCACATGACCAAGTAGAGACGAGTCACCTTGCTGGTACAAGGACACGTGCAAGAAACATAAAAATAAAAGGAATAATATAGCACACGAATACATCAACATCTATCAAAACAGAGGATAATAAGATTTCATAGGAGCCTACTAATAGTTCGCTTACCCGCTGGTCACTGAATTGAGCTGGGCTTTTTACTGGAGGCACTTTGTTCTATTTTTTAATTCAAGCGAGACATTTAGCTCACACATTTATCCAAATCTCTCTACTTTGTAGCGAATGTTAGGGAAGGTCACAGACCGATATTCTCCCAATAAATCAAACCAGCAAATGACGAATGTATCTTCACAGGATAACTGCATCTTAGATCATTGTAGGAAAGGAAGTCTGAAAATGTTAAGGCTTCTCCTTCTAGGCACTATTATCAGTACAAATGTTTTTATTTTCATAAATCACACCAAGTTCCACATATCAGAGCAAATATCTACTCTTATTTCTCTATACCCTTTTAATTTAAAAGTATCTTTTGGAAACATGGCTCAGATTTGGAGACTTAATTTCTACTTTCTACTTTAACCTGCCGTGACTAATCCTAAGCGCCCAGACTAGGAATAAAAGGAACAAATTGAGCGAAACGAGACCTTTCCTAGTAGCTACTGCATGATCACTCTGACTATTATAAACTGAAATATTTTTGGATTCGCAATACGGGTGTACAGGCTGGACAAACAATAGACATATGAAATATGTTGCGCAGTCAGAAGCGAATTAGTCAAACAAAACTAGGTATGAGAACGGCAAGAGCTAGGCTGATGTGTTTCAAGTTTCTTGTAGGAATGCTAGTTTCACTTTTACTCTTACAAGGACAGTCTATCATGAAATTGCTAGAAGTTTAAAGTTGGCATTTTGTTTATTGGTGGAATGCCACAACAATAATGCTCAGATTTAGCCCTAGTTTTCGGAATTAAAAATCCTTCGAGAGAAGCGACCACCACGAAGAATGCAGTGAAAATTTTAATCATAAGTCTGATCTGGAAAGAAGGAACCCTGATCTATGCAAACAGTGAATGGCATCAGGAGAAGCTCCAAAGTCCATAATTAATAATAGTTACCACTCTCGGAAATTTCAAAAACACTTTCGGATTGCAAAAGAATCATCAAGGAATTAAATCAATACAGAAAGAGAGATTTTGTATCTTCATTAAAACCAAAAGTCATCAAAACTTCGCTCTCCTAAAAGAAGGTAAGACCACTCTATCAAACTGGTTATGCCCTCACCTTCGTTCTTGTCATTCCTTTTAGCTTTCATGCGTAAAAAGCTCCCGAGTTTGTCCAGCTTCAAAACACCAGATAGCTGCAGATAGCTGTCGGTGGATATTGTGCCATTGATCTCTATCACACCATTCTGGACATTTGAAACGTTCATGCCGGACGAACAATTTGCGTGAAGAAGTCCACAGGCCGAGGGGCACAAAGCGAGCAGGAGTAGGAATGAATGTAAAAGGATTGAAAACATCCTAAAAAGCAAGGCTTGTGTTGCTTTATTAAGACAGCGCCTCATCTTGTTGGCTGTGCTACGTGCAAACAAGAGACCTGTGTCTTTATGGCCTAATGATTCTCAACATGACACATTGGAAAGACAAAAGCCTAGTTATAATAGATATTAAATTGCCATCTTTTTAAAAATAATTTCTTTGATGAAAAATTCAGGGTCAAGCTGCTCGTGCTTTTTGTTGTGGCTAAATCCATCCAAAGTTAGACAAGTCCTATTTAGCCTCGGGGGAAGCCAAAAGTACAAGCTCTGATTCAAGAAAATATCGCAAGCTTATAAGTAATGGGATACCAAATTTGCGAGTTTTACTCTAGTTAATCGTGCTTGGAAGAATTTTTAGAGTATAAATTCAGCACCAACAGGATCGTAAGGGAAACGTATGCTCCAGAAACCATATGTTAACTCATCCATGTACAAGAGCAAATGAACTTATTTACTTTGCTGCAATTTGAGTTTCCAAAGAGTAACCCAGCTGTAACTGAATAGTCTCGAACTCTTTCTTCCATCCATAGGCGGTCCTTTTGGACAATTCAGGGCCACTCAAAAAGACATTCTTAATTCAAACAAACACGTTTTACGATAGTCAGAAAACAGTTGAAAAATACAATGAGTTGGGAAAAATTTCGCGCTGCATTTTCACCATAACCTAAACTTCAGTACGCACCTCCGTACAAAAACATATGTGCAATTTAGGACACTATCGTCCAATTTTTTGACACTAATGTCTGATTTTACACAGCAATATCCGATTTTGGACACTAGTGTCCGAATTTAGACACTAGTGGCCGACTTTAGACATTAGTGACCGATTTTAGGCACTAGTGTTCAAGTCTAGACACTAGTGTCCGATTTTAAACATCAGAGTTCGACATTAGAGTCTAATTTAGGGCACTAATGTCCGATTTTAGACACAAGTATTCAATTTTAGACACTTGGCAACTGCACAATTCCGAATTTATATGAAAGAAATAGCGCGAATACATCTTTATTTCTTGCGTGGAGGCTCATCTTAGAGCGCATTTGAACCAAAACGCAGATTTGCAATCTCAACAGCCAAAGAAAACACAGCAAAATATTACCTAAGTCAAAAAATGCCCGGAGTAATAACAAGCAAACAGTTTCCAGCGCGAGAAAACGCGGGCGACCAAGTCTCGACTGGGTTTTAGTTTTGCATCGGATTGGTTGTTAATGGGGTGGCGGACTTTTTCTGAGCCAGTCATAAAGCGACCATCCCGGATCAATTTGACACTTGGGTACTAATAGTTCTCGGCTAGCGATCATTTAGTAGATGTGTTATTCATCACTGACCCTTTTCTTGCTTCTGCACAAGTACGCAATCCAACGCACTGTTTATTATTATACTTTTTCTTAAATTCATGATCAGTAAATGCGAAAGTACCGTTTTACTGGCACAATACTATAATAAACTTGTATCCTAGTACTATAACAGAGACTATAACTTCTAGGACGATTATATCTTACTTTCTATTGGTGGCCAATATTGGTCAATGTAATAATGCCGATAAAGATTACTTAGTTTGCAAATGCTAGCTGGTTATACTGTTAGCTGAGGTTATTACCAATTAAATAGATGATTAACAGTACTTGGCTCAATAAGTTTTTAAGAATATCCAGATGCGAGTTTGAAAAGCAAGTTATTTACAATGTACGTTTAACTCTCGTCTAGTTATAATCTCTCTCGTGATTATTATGCTTGTGACAGGTTTGATAAACAATGATACGCACCTTGTGAATATCTCACACGAGAACCGGTTTTTCAAAACTTTCTATATATTAAGCTTCCTTTGGCAACTATTGAAGAGTTTAACAACCCATCGTCCATCACCACCCGTACTTGCCCCATGCTTCCATTTTAAATTCAGAATTCCATTTTATTTCAAAAGATGAAAGTTAGTTTCAGGACATAACAGAACATGGTTTGGTACCTCGGATCCCCATTCCACGGCGGCTCCAGTGCCTGTGCAGCTGGCCGCAATGCTTTTGAACCGTACGTTTAGCTTGGTTTCCAGTATCAGTACCCACACAGCTAAGATTAGACCGTGGACTATATATGTTAAGTTACTTATCATCAAGTGAAACGGAATATTACGATTTGCAACTCTATAACAAAAGTCGTTGTAATAACAATTATCTCTGTCCCCTTCCTGGATCATCGTATACCGGTTTGCAAACACGAACTGAAAAGCACCCACCATAAGCACATTACCTACAATAGCTGTAATGTAGGAATAGTTCTTTGGACCAACGGAAAACCAGTGATATCTGATTACCTCCCACAGGTCACAACATGAAATTTTTAGGTTAGTTTGACCACCTGGTGGAAGGGACTGGAGTTGTATACCCATCGCACCATTCGTGTTGGCCATTACAGTTACGCCATCAAACCTTATCTCAGAGAGGGACTCTTTAAAAAGAAAATGCACCATGATAGACACTACTATACCACCCAGAAGTGATGCGAGAAATAGGGCAGAAACCGGTGTGGCATAGTTATAATCAAACGGCCTTGTCAGCTTTAAAGTGACATTTTTTGACTCACTAAATTTGACGTCACCTGACACGTTCTTCAAACCAATTCCAATGAACCATCTAGAGGTGGAATCAGTTAAAGAGGGAATGGAAGCTCTGGATAAAGTTATCTGTCCTTTTGTGGCAAAGGAAAGTCGAAGAGATTCCTTTTTGTAATCCACAACTTCTAAGTTTTCCTGGACATCTTCGCATATGATACCTTTAAGTAAGCAGCAAGGTTTGACTTTGACGTGGCAGTAACGTCCAGTTGTTTATCAGAGATACCTTGGGGCGGAATGAACTGGAACACGCTCACCTCATCTCCCTGGACATTTACTGTGTGTGGTTGATCAAGCGCAATTTCTGATGCACCTTCGGCTATTTGCACTGTGAAGGAAAGCCCACTGCCTTTTCCAACCACGGATAACAACTTCTTCCCTGTGGTTACATTATTAGTCAAACCGGTGGGACAAATGTTCAGAGTGTTCCAAACTGTTGAAGGTTCTGAAATGTTTAGCGGACCAAGGAAGGATGATCCATCGGCGTGGTACAGAAAAACATGCAAGAAACCTAAGAGAGAAGATTACAGTTTGCAATTTCCTATTTAAATGTGGGGATAGTGTGCTACTCTACTGGTATTGCTCGCGTGCTGGTCTCTGAATCAAGCTGGACTGCCTACTGGAGACATAATTTGTGTTTCAAATTCAAGTGGGACATTCGCTCACGTAGTTCATTAAATTTCTATACATAATGGTGAATTTAGAAAGATCCTTGCCTTATATTTCCCACCACTATCAAGCTGGGACATGACGAATTAATCTCAAGTGGTTGACTGCATTTTAAGACACTGCAGTAAAAAAATTCTGCAAGGCTTAATTCAGTTGACAGAGACCCGCTTCTCTACGGTTATTAGCAGAGCGCTATTCTGACCAAATGAGCCACAAATGTGAAAACATTTAAGAGAAAGATCTATGTATCAGAATGAAAATCTACTTTTTACGTTTTCAGATTACTGAGATGGTATCCTTTGGAAAATGATTCAAAATTAGAGGTTGTCGAGCAAAAGTCCCCACTTCGCAAAACGTCTTCAACTACGAAAGCACCATGAAGGATAAAATAAGCCTGATATAAGGAAAGATACTGTCTAACTTCTGGACTTCAGACAATAGTGGAGGGATTATTGATCTTACCAAATAGTTACTTATATCCCTACGCAGTCAGAAACAAATTGGTTCAACGTGCGGGTCGCATGACTAACGATTCAGCATAAGTTTTCATCGTAAATCTCGAAAGAGGGGACTCTTATATCTGCATAACTGACTGCGCAAGCAGAAAACGGCCGCAGGAATAGCTGCAAAGCGGACCTAAATTAATAAGGGTCACCAATATTGGAAATTTCGAGAACAGCTTCGGATCGCTGAAGCGGAATATTTTGGTAATGAAGTCAACATACATGGTTTGATGCTACTCTGGTTTATAGATTTAATTAATATAACCGAAGAAGTTACAATTCATAGACCCACTTTACGGCACTTCTGTCTAGTGCTTTCAAGAGGGGTGATCTAAACGCGGCAACAAGAGGTCCTTTTATACGATCACTAATTAGCTGCCTTTTTTCTGACGAAGTGTTTTCTGATCTCTGTCACTGCATTCAGGGAATTTGAAACATTCATGCCGGACGAACAGTTTGCCTGAAGTTTTCCCCAGGCAGGGAGGCACCAAGTGAGAGCAAACAGGAATGCATGAACGATAAAGAACATCCTAAGAAGAAAATCTGGTGTTACTTTGAGTTAGCGAGACAGAGCCCTCTTCGGTTTGTTGTGTTACTAACAACAGATCTGTGTTGATATGCATATGATTCTCCATATGGTGGTTCTGAAGACAAGTGTTTAGACATAATAAATCATAAATTACCGTCTGGTTGTGAATAATTTGTCTGATATATTCAGACTTGAGCTATTAATAGCTATAGCTACTGTCTACTTGCGCATGTGCCATTTGCTAAAGGAAACATGAGAGGGAGGAAAAATAACGATGCTAATTGTTGGAAATATATGGATTTAAAGCAAAGTGGGGAAAAATTTTGCGCCGTATTTGAACCTTAACCAGCACGCCTTCATTTCTAGAGGAGTAAAATTCTTAGGATGTCTTCAAATATCTGTAGCACGCTGTAGCACGCTATGCATGCCTATGTTTATTTGGCGTGAATATCAAAACGAGGTTAGTCTCGTACCAGTCCCCACAATTGAGACGAACATGTGCAAGTTGCTCTCAATCGTGTTGATCTGTCATTCTGCAAAACTTTCAGCGTTCTTATCCAATTTGTCACCAACATATCCTGTCCACTCATATGTGAATGGGTCAGATAGCATCGATGATCTCAAACTGATGCACTCGTGAGGGTGAATGCAATAAAACTCGCCGCAAGATGGCTAGTAATACAAGCTGGCGAATAGACGACATGGATGGCGGTTTGGACGGTGGACTCGCTTCAGAATTACTGAATCTGACTGGTCTTGGCAACGAGTATGTGGCGGATGGCGCATACAACATGAGGTGCGAATAACAAAAATTTCAAATAATAACTGAGAATGCTTGCTGTGTACCTTCTGATCAAATGGAACATAACTTGAAAAATGATCAACTCACTGACACGTAATGTTTTAATTTTTTGCCCTCAGAGCTCTCTATAAAAAGTGCCTTAATCTTTTTTCGATAAGGAATGTGAGCTTAGATTTTTCCATCCGATTGTAAAACGTTCTGTGGCTAGATCGTGTCGAAAAAAAAGCGCGGATGGAATTTATTTTCATGTAACTTTGCATGTAACAGAATTACATGTTACTCTCTTACATGTATCATGATAAAAAAACGGGCGAGAGCCATGAGAAAATCTTAAATCTACAAAATAGCTTGAATTTGTGATAAAGTAAATCTTAGTTTTTTCCCTGTAGCAATTGATTTTTAAAAAAAAATTACATTCCCAGCCTCATGAATGGTTTCAATTCCATTGCTGACCTTCAAAGAATGTAGGATACTCATAAAATTTTACCCCTTTCATTGGCAAGATCTCATTGATAATTCTCCTTACTGTCTGTCATACAATGCTTATGATGGTAGGTTGGAGAATTTGGTTTTGGATCAACTAATAATTGTTGACATCAAATAATTGATGTCATTTTTTCTTTGTTCAAAGTGATGTCCTCAACTTGCCAATTTTCAAGGATGAGCCACCAGGAAGTCACCTAAACATGGACACCATTGGCTCTGTTTCTTCCGCAGTGACAGAGTAAGTGAGTCATTAAGAAACTGTGGTGCTGCATCAGTGGGAGAGTATTTCAGGGTAGTTTAATATTATCAAATAAGTTGATAACATCAAGTTGTCATCGTCAATGTTGTTGTCATTATCAATGTTAGGTAAATTGATAGACCTCATGTTATGTTTATGTTAGGTTAATTGATAGACCTCATGTTGCAGGTACTTATTATATAAAATGAAAATTAACTTGTCTAAGTTTGTGAATTGTCCTCAAAGCTTTGAAATTGAGGTCACCATGGCAACTAAGCCACAGCTTACTTCCAGCCACCTGTCAGCATCAACAAACGGGGGTGTGGAAAGAATACTTCACCCTTTATTTCCTTAAACCAGCATCCATATTCTCAATACTTCTCCCTTTACATTTCCTTTGGTATCCACAAAGAGAATTTGTTTGACAATTATAAGCTTCTTAAATTGGTGATCATTTCCTCTTTTCTCATAACCTTTTCATTTGATTCAAGGGTGAAATTGTAAAGAGAAAATAGAGGACAATCACTCTTAAGGGTGAAAGAGTTAACTAAAATGGCAGAGAGGGAAACTTAACAAGCAAGGAAAAGAACTTGTCAATCCTTCTGGTAACCCTCTTGGAGCCTGGAATATCACTCTGGTGAAACTGTTGCATGTTCTTGGTGTTAGCCGCGTCTTCTATTACTTTTAGTTGAATTTTTCAATTTTTGTGTTGTCCTAGAGTAACCAATGGGGTGAATTCTTTAGACCCTGCCCTCCAAACAAAGCAGGAAACTCTTATGGCTTGTGGCCTGTCACCTCCAACGCAGTCTTCACCAATGTCATCTGCTGAAAGCTTAGAGGTTAATAGGTAAGTACCAAGCATCTTCACATCTTCATTTGTAACAGTGTTCTCCTTTTCAGGCTTTACATGTAACTGGTTACATTTGCAGCCTGAAGCACCCTTTTTAACTACCAAACTGAACAACTAATAAAAATTCTTGGAAATTCAAACAGGTTAATAGGATTGCTCTACTGGTTTAAAAATTTCTTTTACACTGTACCTGTCATGCCCAGAATAAGGGAAAACACTGATTAACCTTGTGACTTTCTGGAGTAATTGATTCTGGTGTGTACTGCTCCAGCTAAATTGACTACTAAATGGTTCTAAAATGAAATAAACAGATGTTTTGTTAGGAAGATGATGATGTAAAAATTTCCTTGTATATCCCTAAGACTTTCAATTAAAAAAGATGTTTATTCCATTGTCAGTTTCATTTTGCAGATTGATAGATTGTAGAAAGGAAGTTTGGTACTGATTTTTTCAAGCCTCTTTTCTGCAATTGCTTGCATTTCAGTTCAACCTGCCAATGAGAATTGTTCCTTAGCCTAATTTTTAATCCATGAGTCAAATAAAATTTATTTCATTAAAAAATTTTGATCAGATTTCTTTACGGAAGAGATGAACTCTTTAAAATTCAGGGCACTCCCACATGTGGCTTGGATTACTCATTTGGTAGTAACACCTAACTAGTATCTTGGAGGCACATCAGCTCGTGTATTCTCCATACTGTTCTCTATACATTTCCTGATGTGCCGACAAGGAGAATTTGTCAACTAATCAAGAGCTTCTTCAGTTGGTGATCATTTTCTTCATTCTGATGACATTACTGTTTTATTCAGGGATGATATTGTAAGGAGAATCTAGATGCTAGTCACTCTTAGAGGTTAAAGGGTAAAATCTGCCAAAGCCTAAATCTGCAGACTTCCGTTCTGCAATTTCTGCAATTACAGCTCACCTCATATGCTTAAAAATCGAACACTGATTTTTCAGGTCTGCATTAAACTTGAGTTATGAAAATTATTTTTCTTAGTTACTGGGTAGATTTGATTTTCCTTATGGAAAGGAATGAAGTTAGTAATGTTGCCTGTAGCTTGTGGTACTGTAAATACATTGTTCTATCATTTAGGTGTTTGTTATTTTTACCTTTTGTCAACAGTCTGAGTTACAGGTTCAGGTACATTTTGAAAGCTGCAACTTCTCCTACAAGGAGACTTGAAGAAGACTCCCTAACTTATCTTAATCAAGGTACCTAACCCTCTTAACTCTTAACTCTAGCATCAGTATGTATATTCTCCACACTGTTCTCTATTTATTTCTAAAGAAACCAACAAGGAGAATTTATTTAACAATCAAGAGCTTCTCTAGTTAATGATCATTTTCTTTATTCTTATGACCATAGCATAATTAAGAGGTGATATTAATTGGAGAAATTAGGTTCTCATCACCCTGAAGGGTCCAAAGAGAAAAATTACTGACCGATAGTTGACTGTAATTATGATTCATGAATAAAGGGGTGAGTTTCTAAAGAAACTGTGGTGCTGTGTCGGTGAGAGAGTATAGCAGGTAATTTAGTGTTAATAACTGGGTTGAAAACGTAAATTAGCCACCGTAAAGGGTAAAAAAGCTGACGTTTTGAGCGTTAGCCCTTCGTCAGAGCAATAGTGAAGGGCTAACACTCGAAACGTCAGCTTTTTTACCCTTTACGGTGGCTAATTTACGTTTTCAACCCAGTTGTTAACACTAAATTACCTGTAATTATGATTCTTCAGGTTTTATTAGTAAACTGAAAATAATTACTGACAAAGACTTTTCCCACGAATGAGATTGTGTAGTGACATGTAGAAATCACTTTTCCAGTTCTCAATCAAAATGGAATCATAACTGAATTAAAAAGCTTGGCTAGGATGCTCAGATTTTTAATCCTCTTGGTTTTGTTTTCAGGGCAGGCATATTTGTTGGAAATGATGTGCCTACCATTAGAGGCTGCTAAATTTGAAGGCAAACATTTAAAAGTAAGGACATATTTCTTACTGAAGTTTTCTATCAGGGTTTTTACAGGTCCAGGTACATTTTGAAATTTTCTGGGAATGGAAAGTCCTGGAAAAAGACTACAGGTTCTGGAAAGTCGTAGAAATCTGTTTAACTCCAGCAATAACATTTTCAGATTTTAGGTAGTGAAAATGTTTGAGGCAGTGTTTTCTTTTCTAATCAAGGGATGGTTTTAACTTGTTTAGGAAGCAGCTGAAAATTATGAAGTTACTAGAGTAAGTGTTTGAAAATGTAACAACATATGGGGGTAATTTTGTTTCTTTTTATTTGACAGAGCACAATAAAACTGTGCTTTTATGAAAGAAAACTTCAAGTCCAAGAATCTGAAAAATATGAAGAATGGAAAAACAACCGACCAGCTGACAGAATGTTGGAAATAGGTTTTTATTTTTAACTTTTCTTTGCTAATCAATTAATGATTTCTATTTGTCTTTTTTCATTTTGAATAGTATTAAATTTATACAATTTATACTGTTCTGCTTTTGTTATTGTTTTTTAACCATTTTAGATGTTCCCATGTCAAGTGGTGTTTCAAACATCAGAAGCAAAGGAAACCTGTTTAATTGTTACGAATTTGAGTGGGATCCAAGCAAGGGAGCAGGAGTTTATGTCATTGTAAGCAGTTATTTGTAGCTTGTTTCTGACAACTTTTGTCTTCTACATGTTCTTCCTCCTGGCAATGCACTAAGTATAGCACCATTGCATCTTACTCAAAAAAAAAGAAAAGACACTTTTTTCTCTCTTTTTTTGTTCAGATCAACTGTGTCAGCTCAGAGTTTACCAAGGGAAAGAGTGGTGAGTGTAGCTTTAAAAAAACCATGACAATTTTTCTCTTAGCAGTGAGAAATTATTGTAGTTTTTAAATAATTTTTTTCTTTGTAATTGACCTGGTTGAGATTATTTTAAAAGAAAAGCATTTCTCTAGCACACTTTGCCGTAAACAGAAGTCACTGTTTTTTTTACAGGTGGAGAAAGTGGTGTTCCATTTAGATTACAAGTTGACTCATTTTCTCCCAATTCATTGACTGATGCTCTTCCCATCCACAGTGTAGGCTGTCAGGTCAAGGTGTTCAAAGTGAGTCTCAAGTACTTTGTCAGATTTCCATGAGTCTTCTGTTATGCCTACTATTAGAATCTAATTCAAAAACCTTCAGAAAGATTCAGATTTCTGTACTGCCAGCCTGCCAAGTTTCTGTGTTGAATTTGAGAAAATCCTTTGATGGACTGGTCATAATCTCTATAGCAGAGATAAAATTTGTTTCCATTTTGTTTCCTCATTGTAAACTGTTTGTGATCCTTATGTTCAGTCTAAAGGTGCAGATAGAAAACATAAATTGGAAATGCAGAAACTGGAACATAAAAATCAGGAAGATTTGGTAAGATTGACAGTGATAATAATAATCAACTGATAGTAAATGCAGCTGTGATTATGCTATGAATCTTGTTTTCATGTGAGGTAAAACAAGTGGCAAAAGTAGTGGGGCCCCCCCTCCCCCCTCCCACTCCCCCTCCCCCTTAATAGGTGGTTGACAACCCTCCACTCAACAGAATCTTGTACTAATTAATCTCTGATGAGTTACTTGAAAGTTCCCCTTTCCCCTCACAAAATGTTGCCTAGAATTAGACCACAGTTTTTTAACAACAGGTAATGTTGAAACAGGGGAGGAAGTTATAACAAATTCAAAAATTAGTTGTGCATGCCAAGGCTTTCCCTACTCTTTGTAGCTAGCCTATAATTTCAAGATATACCCAATAAGAAAGGCATGTAGGCTTACTTTTAGTTTCTGTTTTGATTATGATGTGTTGAAATACCCACTGTGTACAGTTGTATGGTATTTTTCTAAAGCTGGAAGCCAGTCTGCAATGTCTGCATTGTGGCTGTCAGTGAGTTTCTCATAAGCCTCTCCTAGTTCTTCTCTCTCCCATAAGCTCTCTTAGCATCCAGCCTCTCTCTGCTCAAGGGGAGAGGGGAGGGGGGGGGGGGGTCGGAACCATGGAAATTACAGTGTAACAAGAGCAATAAGAGCATTAATGATATCTGGTGGGTGTAAACAAATTTTGGCCACTTGAGTCTTAACCATCCCTTGTCACTTCAGTTTGTAAAAAAGTTTTTCTAATGTTTTTAAATTATCCATTACTGTTTCCAGGAACAGTTGAGACCCACAAATGCATTTACAGAACTAACAGAAGTAGGTCAAGCCCAATAAATTATTGATTTTAATTTATTTCTAAGTCTGTTGCATTAGTATCACTGGAGATTCTAACATTAGAAGAGGATGTTTGAGATTTAACCTTTTACACCTTAGCATGAGTATACAAATTCTCTATACTGTTTTTCACAGATTTCCTAAGGTGCTGATAAGGAGAATTTGTGTAACAATCTGGAGCTGCTTTTGTTTGTGATCATTTTCTTTATTCTCATGACCTAATGTTTGGTTCAAGGGCGATATTGTAAGGAGAAATTAGATACTTCGCTTAAAATCATCAACATTATTACTCTGTGCATGAGTAACTGCATAAAGCCTTTTGGCTGGACACCACTGACTAACCCAAGCAGCTGCTTTTACAGCACTGTTTCTACTCTTGTTCAAAGGTGAAAAAGTTCACAATCACTCTTTGCGTAATAAAAAGTGCAGATACATCAAGTTTGGTCAGAGCAGTAATTTTTTTAAAAAGTTATCAAAAGCAACCATGATGGTGGTGGTATATTGATTTAATGTTAATCTAGGATTGAAGTAATCTTTTCCTTCGTGAAGTTCAGCCATTAGTTTATAGACTCGCTGCTCTCAGACTAGTGATTCCTATGAGATGAATTTATTCTCAATATTTTCAAACATTTCCTATTGAAGATATTGCTAATCCATTTGTTTTCAGCTTCCGCTTATTATAGAAGAGGACAACAATTCTTGCTGGATGTCTCCAGGGTAATGAACGATTCCTTTGAATCTTGCTTTTAAACTCTAAGACCACCCAGTGAGGTCTTCAATCACATCTCTTGCTGAACAGTCTTTCTGTGGGTTTAAAAAGCTTTTCAATAGAATTTTAACTCAAAACAGATGTTTTCAAAGTTCAAACTATGAAGTAAATTTTACTCTCAATAATTATTTTTTCCTTTACATGTAGATTGTAAGATGCATTCAACTAACATGTTGATATGTTGAATTTAAACTGAAGTTGTCTGTAATGATTGTTTTCTTGTGTAGGTCAGTGGCTGGTTCAATGTCTTCTCCATCCTCAGGGGGCCAAGTCATGTCAACGACCCTGTCGTCACCCTCATCAATAATGTCTTCACCACCTCCGACCCTGCAGATGTCGTCATCTAGTAGTGGGCTGTCCAATTCACCCTCCACAACATGTGGAATGGTAAGTAACATCATTTCTATTCATTGTGTCGCATATTGTTTGGGTATGATCATGAAAACAAGGAAGTTGATAATAGGAAGGCAGAACTGGCAGGGTACTCTATGACTCGTGGGATAAGTGTGTGTGTGTGTGTGTGTGGATGGTACTCTTGTTGCTAGAATGAGGTGTTGCAAAGCATTTGAAATTTGAAACTCTCTGAGATGTGATTTCCAGCACTCTGCTGTATAATTGAGTAATTTATTTGTAGCCAGACATTAATGTTAGAATCAGTTAACCCTTAAATCCCTGATCAAATATGTAATTCTCTTTACAGTCAATCATACAATTCTTATAATGTTAGTCCAGAGAATTTATTATTGGATCAACTAACTATTTTAAAATTGATATTTTTCTTCATTCTCATCACTTATCTGGTTGATATTGTATTGATATTGTAAGGAGAGATTCTGTCTTGGTCACTCATGGGAGTTAAAGGGTGAAAAGATACTTCTTTTCTTTTGTTGATCACAATTTTCAAAGGAGCCATTGCAAATGAAGATTGCTTGGGTTAGAGTTAAATAAACAAGGATTTCAGAACAAACTAGTGATCGCTGGAGTTCTGCCAGTCATTTGATAACATGTTGCTGTTTACTCTGGTCAAAATAATTACCTTTTGACCCTTACTGAACTATTCACAGTCACCTACTTTTGCAAAGTCTGACACCTACTTCAAAACATTTTGAAACCCCAGGATAAACCATATAGTATTGAATATCAGTGAGATTAATTTGTTGTGCATCTTTCAGGGACTAACATCGGATTCTTCTGTGGATGAAACAAGAGTTTGGTTGCAAAATAACAGATTTCAAAACTACCTGAACATGTTTGCTAACTACACAGGTCAGTAACACAGAGAAACTGCTGCCAGAAGGATGTGCTAGAGAATAATTTTGTTTTGACAGCAGGGAGGATAAATTTACTTGAGGGAAATTTCTTTAGTTGCAGCTTACCAGCAGGGATTACTTCTTTACTTGTAATTCAACACTTTGCTTTTCCTTTGCAGGAGGTGATCTGCTTAGATTGACCAAACAAGATATGATTCAAATCATGGGGCCTGCTGATGGTATACGCTTACATAATGCACTTCAAGCAAGGTGAGAGAGATGATTTCCTTGCATATAAATCAACAAAATTTTTTTGTGGCTTAGTTTAATGGGAAATCATGTTATGAAAGGAGAAGTATGCACAAGAAGCCATTATAATGGGGTATTATCTCCGTCGTTTGAATGTATGTGTAGAAATTAACTTTTTCATCAGATAAAAGGTTCAGCTAGATTTAGGATTGTTTAGGACACAGTTTTGTTAAAAAACAGCATAACTTTGTTTAAATAATCAGATCATGATGTCCAGGTCATAGTTCTCCTTCAGATTGAATTATATTTTTTTCATTGTTTTTGGTGATATTTTTGTAGGGCTGTGCGTCCGCTTTTAACAATGTACATTTGCCTGGAATCAGCCCAGCAGAACTCAGGAATGAAAGAATACCATGCCATGTTTCTTGAAGCTCTTAGCCTCAGTGAATTAAGGAAGAAACTGGCATTAAAATGTAACCTTAATGCTGAGCAGATTGTCGCTATATACACCTTCAGGTAATTTAGTAGAAATGAAACTTGGAAAAATTGTGCATTTTATGTAGTCAGATGATCATGTAGTGGCTTTTGTTATATTGGATAATTATGATTAGTATGTACCACACTGGTTAATAGTACTTTTTTGTGTGAGCTAATTGGAGTGTGCAGAAGTGAATAGCAAGTATTATTGATTCATATCTGAGCAGCTGACAAGACAAAATTTTTTGGGTATATATGTGATATTTAGGGAAACAATTATTCCCCTCAGTGCCGGTTAAAATATCTACCACCATTCACCTCCACTGTGATAAGCAGTTGTTAATTATCACATCTCATGATTAAGTAATACTGATTTTTTTTTTTTCCATAGACAAGAGCCAACGGAAATTTATGTTTTAGTTGACGATGAGGTGAGAATCAACACAATAACCAACTGTTAAACTTAATGTAAACCCTTGTAATTAAGGGGTGCATAGGAAAAAAGCCTTCAAACAGATTTCTAGATTCTCCTTCTAAATTGTCTTATATTACCTGGTAAAACAGAAGGAGGTTCTGAAGTACATGTTGCATTTATCAAGAAGTCAGTTTAAGTTTTATTCTGCACACCCTTTCTTTCATTGTAAACCTATTTTGTGCATTAAACCAGTCATTGTTGAGAAGTGGACATGTCAAATACATTTTTGCTACAAGCTTTGTATATAAATATAAAGATTAATTGATTGAACCTTGTACTGGCCTAGCTCCCTGACTGTTTAACTTCTCTGGCTCAGTGCCAGAATCTGGAATCTGAAGTTCTGGGGTTCAGTTCTTCAAGGGGACTCTGAATATTTTTCTTTTTTCCACTCTGTTGACAAGCCTAAAAAATATCTCCTTAAGGACTGAAATATTTTAATTTGCTGTTTTAGATGGTGAGGAATTTTGCGGATGAAGGACATTTTATTGTACAACTAGTCAGAGGTAATGTCTTGAACACATTAGGTTGAGAATAAAGAATTGCACTTGTGCTCTGACCAGAATTTCTTCATTGTTTTTTTTTTCTTTATTTTCTGGAACCAGTCTTAGAAATAATCTCATTATTTGCCTTATGTTTCCAGAAGATGACAATACATACCAACTGATTTTAAAGTAAAACCAGGGAATTACCAGGCCGAGTCCATGAATTCATAGCAAGATACAACCAATGCAGTTTGCTGTTTATGTAGTGGATATGAATGACTGTTGGCCAAAATGAAGCAACCTCACCTGAAGGAATATTAGGAAAGAGTTGCTTTCCTTAGAAAGGAATAGTCAAGATTGGTTGAGGTGGAGAGAGACAATTCAGGATTTAAACATAATTTTGCCCACACTATATTTATGGAGCAACACTGGAGTGATCATGGAGCAGTTGATAGAACTATTTTTAGATGTTTTGCAATATTGTTTCAGTATTGGGAGTTTTTCGATAAACATTGCTGGTGGAAACCTGGTGGACATTATCATGCTAACTAACAATTGAGAAAATCATGGAGACATCATTTGTTGAGATGGATTCCACATCTCAAGGCACATTAATTCATATGTCCATTGTTCCAGTTGAATATTTCTTGGGCAACAAATGATAGGAAAGTAGTTGCATTTATGATGCCTAATGCACTGAGGAGAAGAGAGAAAAGCATTGTTACAAAACATGTACCTAGTAGGGCCATTCAGTGTGTAGATATGACAGCCAGTCACAAGGGGCCATATATCCATGTACCTTATACTAACCAAGAGTAAGGTCTATGTTGTATGTTTCAAACCAGATTTAACCCCTTCAAATTATGGCCCAAATGTGTCACACTTGGGGAAAATTGATGATTACAGCGCAGACAAGAAGATGAGGACAGCAAGATCTTTCTGACTCTTCTTTGTGTCTGACTGATTTGGGAAATGATCTCTAGTCACACCAAACAGATTCAAATGAAATCAAAATTGTTTTCAGTTGCTGGAAGGTGTATGTTAACACACAACTCTAAGGAGAACAAATAGATTTTAACTTTTACCTTTGGCAGAAAGTCAGGAGCAATCGGCAATAGATAAGGAGAGATTTTTACAGCAAAGATATGTTTTACCAGTAACTCTAATCTACTGTGTGGCCTGCAAAGTTAGCCAACCACAGGTGCATATTGACTGGAAGATACAGTGGGATACCCTGTTGCAATCTTTGTTTCTGTTTCTTAACAAGTTTATGTCTCAAAACGTTCTGTTATCAGAAGTGACTGATCTACTTGTATCCATTTAATAATTTTTAAAAAATGGCAATAACTTTTGGCTCATGACAAGAAAATTTGCTACAAGTTTTTCCACCAGAGGAAAACTTGTACAATGTGTCTTTCGATGGCTCATCAAAATTTGAGAGTGGATAAAAAATTGCCCATAATGTTATGCCACTGTTAGGCCACTAAGAAAAAAATATATTTAATTACTCAGAACTTATTGAAATTGTAATATCATGTATGATATTGATACTCAAGCTTAAAGCTGGGTATTTGGTTTTGTTGGTTTTAAGGTATAAGTTTCATCACCTGTAAGGTATTTTATACATCAGCATTCACCCTTCAAGCGCTTTGGATTTTTTTTATCTAATTGCATGATGCAAAGAATCAAATGAAAGTTATACAATCTTTCCACACATTGCTTTCTTTTTAGTTATAACATGACCATTCTTCTACCCCATTAATCAAAACTAGGACAAAATTCCCAGTCATGATTAGTCATCACCATTGAAATTTATGCTGCATTCATACATGCAATTATACAATCAGAGTCCTGCTTCACAGTCCTCTGATTTGGGTAACCAGGCTGTATGAGTACTAATTAATAGGAGTGAGAGGAGTTGAAGTGGGTCTGTAATCATACAAGTGTTTAACAAAATCGATTGACCTCAAAGAGGCAGTCTGGTCTATTAATTTACAAGTATAATTGCAGACAGAATTGGACAACACAAAGTTCTGTAACCATTTAATCAAACTATGACAAAATGTAAGAAACAAACTAGCTACTGATTATGTATATTCACCAAAAAAACAACAGTGTGCACATGTGATGCAGACTGTCCAGTTACATAGGCATGATCCATACATTGTTCAATTACAAGCACAATGCATACTCTACCCTAATGGTGCTCAAATGAGGCCGGTGAGAACCAATCACATGTAAGAATTTTGTTCTAGTTTTGATTAAGAACCAAATTGAACTCCTCACAGCCCATCACCACTACAAATAACTTGGCCAAAACATTTTCTAACTTACGTTATGTGTAGATTCACAGGGTAATATAAAACAATCTCACTGATGGTGAGGGATGTATTTCAGTAGAGAAAACACTTTATTTCCTCCTGTTACGTGATAAATAATAAATTATTATTTGCTAAATATAGTATTGAAGCCTGGTTTTTTTATTCATTATGACAAGCGTCTCTGTTGTGCAAGTGAGAGAAAAGGAGGTATTTTGTGATGTTCCACCCACTTTTCAGGTGTCTGTGTCTTACTTGTTACTGGTTTCTTTGAACTGATGGGACACAGTTATCTGGGAGGGAGAGACGGCTCTGAAGACGTGTTGTTGTCATAGTTATGAGTGGCATACCAAGCTGATAGTGATTTGAAGCTAGAGACTCTTGGGGATTGAAATAGGGAAAAGAATCACTGAAAAAGAACTATCATCTCGTACAATCATGATCACATCTCCCATCCTGCAGCCAAAAAATAAAAAACACATTCTGTCCTGTTTCAAATTTGTTTTATTAATTATTTGTCTAGCCTTTTTTTTTTTCCTCTAGTATCAGTGGAAAGGTACGTAAAAGTACTTATAAAATTACACTTTTATTTCATTTATACTAACCCTTTAACTCCCAAGATCTGATTGTCAATTCTCCTTTGTAGCTGCCACACATTTCCTTTTAAATTAGTTAAGAGAACTTGGTGCTAGATCAAGATAGCAGCTTCTACCTGATAAGTTTGAATATTCTCATCGCCTGTTTGCTGAAGAATGTATGGATATTGAAGGGAGAAGTTTTATGTTAATCACTTCTGGGAGTTAAAGGGTTAATGTGGAACTTTGAAGTTATAAAAGAATGTCTGAGAAAATTTTTAACATAATATTTACAATATTTACATTACTCAACCTGTATGAAAAAAAAAAAAAAAAAATGAAAATTTTTACCCAAAACAACACTTCTGCCAATTAAATTGGATACTTGTTGTTCTTAACATAAGACAGATCTCACATAAAAATAAATTCCTACTGAAAAAATTCACAGGAATATGTTTGTTGGGTAAATAATTAAAAATTAACGAACAACGTAAGTTTTTTTTCCTAATCTTTTAGAAGTATTTGAAAAACTGAAACATTTTAAAGTGACCTAACTTGGAAAAGTACTATAATGTGGGACTTTTTGTGTTAATTCTCTGAAAGTGACTGTAATGAACTAAACAAAATGAAACTTGAAAATGTCTATTAACCAAATAAATAAATTTTCATCACCTCTTACAACACTCTACATTTGAACATGTTACTTCCAAATAATTAGTGAAACTTTTCTGGTGACTGAGTTTGTTATTTTTCAAACACCAGTAGGACACTATCTTTCTCTAAGTTCAAAACTGCCATTTCATGGAAAAAGTATTCTGATAGCTTACCCATACCCACTCTACATTCTCATGTGTACCAACAGACCTAAACTTCTTTGCATTCTTGAATAAAATACCACCTGGCTACAGAGTTGAGGCATCACAAAACACAGGCTACTTTCAATTCCACTAATGTGCAACTTACTGCAATGCTAAACTTTGAGTAACTTTCCTCAATGTTCACATTGTCTCTTCAGAAGATGTTTTCAAATCTGCATCTTCAATTCTGTGACCCACAAGGCCTGATACTATATTCACAAATCTTACCTAACAAAACTCTAACTGGTACTTATTTACTACTGTGGCCGTTTTGTTTCTTCTTTGATTCACTGTCTATATTTTTTCCTACATAGATGCTACCATTAGCACCTTGGAAGATGGTATATTCTTTTGATGAAAGAGGACGGCCACTTTCATCTCTTAAACTTTGAAACAGGTGATCCTGTAGTTCATCGACTTTCTTCTTGTAAAAGGCATTTTCAGCCAAGAGTTTTTGCCTTTGCTTGATAATATCCTCCTTTTTCTTTCTCAGACTTTGAATATCATCTTCTATGTCACTGACAACATCAATCTTTCTTTTGCGACACAAGCGTGCAGCAACCTTGTTCTTTCCTCTTCTACGTATGTCTCTGGCCTTCTGCGCATCAGGTTCTGAAAGTGTTTCCAAAAAGCTGCCAAATTCATTAATACTCATGTCAACTATTTCATCTTCTGATGCTGGAAAGTGTGATGCCCCAGCTGCAGCTATAGCTGGGCGTGCCCCATTGAAATCCTTGGGAGCAGTTGAAGGCGTAAACCTGGTAGATGTGCTTGCTGGCACACTTGGAACACTTACAATCTCAGGTTTCTCTTGTTTGATGTTTGCACCGGGTAAGAGTGGGAAAGAGTGACTCTGCCAGTCTCTGGTAGCTTGAGGAAGCAAGGATTCTGAAAAGATAAAAGCAACTTGTTAAAATACTAATATAACAGTGATATCTACCACTATTAACATTTCTTGACCCAATGTAAAAATCTTTAAGGCCACACCCCAACTCAAAGGCCCCTGCAAAGATTTAACTCAACACTGAATTTCCTTTTCGAAAGAGGACGTAGCAATTGCTCGAATTTTCAATACAATAGTCGCATATGACGTACGGGAAGATAAAGCGGTGAGGCGTGAGCGACAGCTTAAAGGAAACTGAGAGCACAATATTGGTCGTTTTTTTACATCGATTTGCTGATTAAATCAACTGGATGCAAATCACGAAATTTGGCCCAAAATTAATATTTAACAAAGAAAAAAGCAACTGTTTCCAAGGAAATAAACAAATATTTAGAAACTCCCATCAAGAACAAACCAAGATAATCAATTATGGTAGCTCGAGTAAAAGAAATTTGTTATTCAAATAAACAGTCACAAAACCGAAAACGGAATTCTGTGGAACTTTAAAGAACTTGCGCTCGTGAGATAATGCGGTGCATGTGAATATTATACGTGTGAAAAAGCACTTTAGCTGGTAACTTAATATTACTGAGGAAAAACGTACCAGTTGAAGGAAATCCGCTATCATTTCTCGTTGCGGTGGCCTCTGAAAATATTGGCACCGGTTCTTGACCGAGGGGAAGCAGGCTATCATGTTTATTTTCGATCGCTTGTTGCCCCGTTGGTTTTGGGTCGAATATGTCGAGAGGAAGATCATCTAGATTGACTGCAAACGAGTCCAGGTCAAACACAGGGTCTGTGTTAGGTCCCACTTCTTGCAGTTCTTCTTCTGTTGGCGCAAAATCAATAGAGAACGGGTCAGCGTTGAAGAACTGTTCCTCAAAGTTGAAGGTTTCTTCAAAGGGATTCTTTCGGTTGGGATCGGAGGGCGAGTGAAACTCTTGCGGAGAGTTGGGGAACTTTCTGTAAGAATCATCAGGGCTCGGCAACGGTTCGGTTTTAATCTTTGGGTAGGGTAGTTCTTCCGGCAAAAACGCTGCTTTTTTCTGAGGTGGTTCCTCGTAGATGGCGTCGAGATCGATATAATCCTCGAGTTGAAAGTCGATGGACTTCAGAAGGTCTTCTTCGGTCGGAGTGAAGCCAGCGGCACCGAAGTAATCTGCTTCAGGGGCCTGTGTGTTTGTATAACTAGCTTCGTGTTGTGGTGAGCCACCAACAGAGGAAATAGCTGAAGGCGAACGACCGCCATCGGAGCTATAACCGCTCTCTAACTCCGTA
Organism: Pocillopora damicornis; assembly: GCF_964200805.1. NCBI lineage: Eukaryota > Metazoa > Cnidaria > Anthozoa > Scleractinia > Pocilloporidae > Pocillopora > Pocillopora damicornis. The sequence continues at coordinate 2,076,571 of NC_142678.1, forward strand.
CTAAACGAAGCTCTCGTTTCTCTTGGGGCGGTATGGGTTTCCCCGTTGAAAAGCATGGCAACTGCATCTGTGTCAAACTGATTGTTACCACTTGTGTGCCAATCCAGAAACTCATTTAGAGGGTGTTGAACATTACTTTCTTTAGGTGCCAAGTTGAAGTTGAAGTTAGTAGTGCTGGGAACATGATTGTACGGGACTACACCAGTTAAATTCTGTGGGTATCCCATGTTCACAGGCATCGGCGGAGTTGTGTTCTGACCAACAAATCCTTGAAGCTCAGGTCTCATCAGAGACAACGCCATAGCAAGTTGAACAAATGTTGTGCCATCGAGGTATTTCTTTCCAACTGCCATGATTCTTTCAACACTGAGGAAAGATGGAGTAAATCACTAAAGTTTCTCAAAGTTGCTTTTTCAAACGTCTCTATTCGCCTCTAGCGATCAAGTGTTCGACTAATGTTCCTCTCACAATCGAATGAATTCCTCGCAGTCAAGGCTCGATTTACGTAATTAGTTGAGGGAGGGAAAAACTTTCAACTTTAGAATACCACCGAAGTTCAATGAGCTCTCTATCTCGTGATCCTTTAAGAAAAAGGCTGAGTCATTCTGTTTTTATAGTGGACGAATTATTTTTGTACAGATGATGTCAGATTATTAAAAATACAAAACAATAAAAATAACCAATGAACAGTGGCGAAAGTTCGCGTGCAGCAGATATGATTTAAATGTTGATTGGTTTATATCTCATTGACGTCAATATGACGCACTTTTCTAGGCACTTGTCACGCAAAGGCCTCGTCTTGATGTAGAGCCTTTCCAAGGCCCACTGTATGTTCAGGCGGCCAGCGGAGTAAAGTATAAAGACAACCATAAAAGATGGCGGACAGGGGAGAGCAACGATTTACAGAAGCTGAAAAGAGACAAATAGAAATTTGGAATAGACAGTTCATGCAAAAAAAGTACCTAGCACAGATCAGGAGAAGAAATATGATGGTATTCGGAGGTCTTTTAACGTCTGTTGCCGCCATTTGTATCCTTTTACAGGCTAACCCTGTAACTATTGCATCACTGCACTAAATCGCTAATTTCTAATTTAAATCTCTAATTTTAAATTTTATCTGCCAACATACAGCAGCAATTTTTAGCAAGAGAGCTTGATTATTAAATTTACTATTGCTATAATTTTCAAAGTGCGTTAAGACCGAATTTCAAACATCGCCTTCCGTGCATGCAAAAGCACACGTGGACAGATCTGTCTTCATTTTATACCTCACATGCAAGGACAGTAAGATGATATTTACTTCACATGCAGTAAGGTTATATCGTAACGCCGGTATCTGAATAACCTCTGATATTGGTTCCTTCCTCGTAGATACCCCAGTGTTACTCACAATAGATTTATTGACGCAAATGGAAATAATGATATTGAACTGTACTGTTTGAGCGTTGTTTATTATCATTCGTGCATGAAACATATTGTAGTCGCTTTCCTCCTTCCTCGACAGTCAATCCAGACAGTAGATTCCGTTACCTCTTGGCACGAAACGTGGTCATGCCTCTTCGTTTCTCTCGAAAAGTCCAAAAATTCAATCGCATTTTGCACGAAGCGAATTTATCTCATTAACATCGAGATACGGTTCATAGATCACCTTGACTAATATTTGTTTGAACGCTACATGCATACATGTACGCAGACAGCCGTTTCGTTTAGTGCCTTAATGACTGCACTTACAAGTGGGTCTATGAATGTAGTCGGTTAATTAATGTTACTTGTGACATATGTCTGCTCACCAAACTGGAACTGTGTAGAGCCGGAAAAAAAGTTATCAGTCCCATTCTTTCTTTTGTGTGGGTAGCTTGTTATATAATGTTGTCGATCAATGGAGGCAATGTTATGATTTATCATCAATCAAACAGGGTGTTCTTAAACCACCATTATGATTTTAGCATCAACAAAACAGGGCGTTCATGAGGTAGTTGGGTGTTTCTGATAAAGTAACCGTCAAATTCTAGAACCCTCTTGAAAGCTAAAAATACATGGAGACAGTATATTGGTAGATGCCTCCGAAGGCAATTAAATAGTTTAACTCCTCTTCTTTCATTCACTAGAGTTGTTTGTTAGATTAATTGTTAACAGTATTATAATAACAAAGGCATTCTTTTCTTTGCCATTTTTATTTTCATGTGAAAGCACTTTGTTTGTTATCAGTATTTTGACCCCTGGCTGACTTGTTAGGAAGTGGTTTTCAGTGAAATTTGTCTATGCACATGTTTTTGCCACAAGGATTCTTCATACTTATTTCCATTACAGTTCACATGTGTGATGTAAATCTAGTTGATTTCAGTGTCCATCTTTGTATTGAAAGCAAAATGTAGAGAAGAAGAGGAACTGTAGGAAAAAACATTTCTGATTAATTACCATAGTTAATGAACATCCAAATGCCAAATGTCTACAGGAACAACTTGGCTGTGTATTTGTTATGTCAAAATTTATGATTCATAACTAGAACAAAATGTGAAATTCAGCTTTCTTGTTTTGCAGACAATGTTTTAAAATGTGGCTTGGGTGGGATCCATCAATTGGGCAAGAAAAATTGTTACCAGTGTGATAAAAACTACTTGCCCCAGACAACTGTTGGGGGTTTTAATAGACTAGTGGTTTGGTTTTCAAAGTATAATTACTGACAGTACTGTTGAGCACCTCCTTAAAAACAACAATTCTTTATGATTTTTACAACTGCACCAGGAATTTTCAAGTGATTTGTGACATAAGTATTGCTACAAATCTGTTGAACCTTGCTTTTTTACCACTGTAAGACTGGAACATAGTTAGTTTTATATTGTTTGCCTCAGGGTTAGGTGACCAAAAATATTTTTATGGCAACCATTTCATAATTAAAGGTCCCCAAGAGGCAGCTTTTTAAAAAATTGAACTTGGAGCCATGATGTAGATGTCAAACAATTCCTTGTAAATGAAAGGGATAGTTTGCTGTCATTTGAGGATAGCACCTCCAAGTGATGTTTGTCTGGCCTCAAAACCTGTTTGAAAATCTCAAGAGGTTACAAGTTAGTCACATTAACTGAGGCTCTCATGGCTTGATAACTGCTGCTGTATTTACTGGCTTCCACCACTTATTACTGCAGTTAAATTCACTTTGTTGAAATACTTAACTTGTTGTAGATGGATACACACTTTTGGCAACTAAACAGGAACACTTGGACTTTGAGGAATAACAGTTATGGATTCTGTAAAAAAGGGTTCAGTCATTGTGTAATGTGTGTTCATGAACAAGAGACTTGGAAGGATTCTTAAACTTGACGCAAAGGCAGGCCTTAGTGTTTGTGTAAAGCTGAGAAAGAGTAACATGTCCATGGAAAATTTAACTTAATTGAAGAGAAGTTGTTAACTCACTGGCCATGTTGAAGATATGTTGATTTAATTATTATTACAGTCTTCATAGTAACCCATATTTATTACCCTCCTTACATTAAATACAATGTTAATTGTTATAAAAGCGACAAACAAGTTGAGGATGATGAAGAGAATTTGATGGCAGTTACAATTGCAGCTATGTTGTGATGGTTTGTTATTGTGTGTATTGAGCGAAACTGTTACATAGCATTTTATAAGATATACTGAAGACCAAGAAGGGAGATAAAAGAATGGAGGATGTTGTGAATGATGAACTTGAGTGGGCAGACATAATTAAGTGTAAAAGGAACTGAGGCCTTTCACTCCCAAGATCTCATTAGTATTTCCGTTACTGTCTGCCATTTAATTCTTGTGATGTAAGTTGGGTGAATTTGGTACTGGATCAACTAAGAATCTCCTAATTGATTATTTTCTTTATTCTTTTAACCTGTCTACTTCAGATTGTTTTCATATTGTGAGGAAAAATTCTGTCTTGGTCACTTATGGGAGTTAGTCATGCTTGAATTATTGGTGAGGAGCTTGTCATACAGGCTCTGGTTGTTCAAAGGGGCGGATGATGCTATTCAACGGATAAATAATTTTTCAGTAAATGAGTGTTAACAAAACATACCATGCTATCGACTGGATAGCGACTTATCAAGTGGATTGCATTACCTGCAACCACATGAAGAAGGACCACATGCTGAGATTAAAAGAAAAACCAAAAAAAGCAGGAAAAATGTGCATGGCCCATTGTCATTGAACATAATTTTGCATGACACCTTGATGATAGTCATTAAACTATTTTTAACAGTGATGCAGGAAGTAATTCTTTTTGTTGAGGAAACTGGAACAATGGGTTCTGCCTACTACGGTTGATCCATATCACAGCAAAATGCTGTGCAGTAATTTGTGTTAAGTGACTTGTAGTTATGAATTTAGAAATCTTCAACCTTGACTCCCTACTTCCATTCAATACTGGAGAGTAAAATCAAACTTTACAATGGAAAACATCACAACACATATGGTAATAGTGCTTTATTAATAGTTGCTCTGGTATACAAATCACCTTGATGCACAAAATCTTTTTAAAAAACAAGAACTGAGTATTTAAAGGAAAAATATACAAATTTATGAACCATTCTTTCTTTGTTAGATGTGCAAACTGCAGTGCTTTCTTGCATACAAATACTTTTTCTTTGCTATATGAAAACCAATATCTAATGCTTACCTGTTCACTCACAATACAGGCTTTTTACATGAGCCACACAAACAATATCCCAAGGAGAAAAAGCAAATTACCGGTAAATCAATCTACTGAAATTTTCCCTCAAAAAAAAAAAGCAGGTTGTATATACAGTCCTAAGGGAGAAGTGAATTTAACAGCAAAGGTTTACAGGTCATCAACTACAACATTAGGATGGACGACTAGGAATGGATCTTCTTCTTCAGATGGCACATAGTCTTCCTGTGATGTTCCCCATTCTTTTAGTGCTAAAATAACATTGTCCTAGAAGAAAGAAGTTAACTTTGTTTAAATGAATAAGTCCTTCCTAATCTCAATTCTTGACTTTTTGAAGGCAGAGAAATGATGTGCTAGGGTTCAAGATTGAAAGCAGCTGAAATGCTGACTGAGAAATTTTTTTTAATGTACTTTTATACACTGAACTAGAGATTTTGTTTGAATAGTTAGTAATAATTGAGTTGTAAGAAGAGCAAAGTCTTAACCCTTTAACTCCGAAAGTGATGAACATGTAACCTTTCCCTATAATATCCATACATTGTCTAGCAAGCAGGTAAAGAGAATTTTCAAACTTATCAGGTATAAGTTGTTATATTCATCTTACTCCAAATTTTTGTAACTAATTTACAAGGAAACATGTAGCAGCCAGAAAGGAGAATTAATACTCCAATCTTGGGAGTTTAAGTCTTCATATCTTATTGTTTTTGTCTTTTTGCTGAGTGGCATATGTTTAAGAATTGAACTTTTTGAAATTGTTCCAGTTGTGATCAAAATCACCCTCCTGGCACTTATGTAGAAATGGAAATTTTAGTAACCATTTTTAAGTAGAAAGTTCCTTCACTGTTTTCTGTCTCTGGCAACAATTTTGTTTACATTCCAGTCACACTAAGAATCTTGATCATTTTATCATTTTCAATCTCTTTCTTCTCATCGAAAAACCTGTCACCCATTCCAATTAAATACTTTTGTCGACTTTACCACAAAGATTGAGTTTGTACAATCCACATCAGCTTGCCTTTCACATTAAAATGGAAAGACCCATTAGTTTCAATTTGCATTTGACTCTGAGGGTCTATCTACACTAACAAAACAGTTGTTTTTGAAAATTTTTCTGTCATCACCAATACTTTACAAGTCTGAATGATTTGTCAACAAAATCTGTCCTAGGTAAAAGCTGGACAAAATCAGCTAAATAGACAAAAATACTATGTCTCAATTTTGTCAATTCTCCACTCATGAAGATGGGCCTTAGGGCATTTTTAAATTCAAATGATCTTGCATCAGACAGATCAACTGTTGTCTAATGCCTATTTTTGATAAATCACAGTGCTTACTATTTTAAATTCCGCATAGTCACTAAATTAAGAGAATTTTGTAACAAAAACAGTAATTACCAGTATTTATAAAAAATATCTAGAAATTTTTAAAGAATGAAGAACCTTTTGGAGAAAGCTACCATTTTCTTATCCTAGGATATTCTTTCAACATGACAATGTTGACAGTTTGAATGTTTTGAATGACATCAAAAGAAATATTGAAACATTGATGACTGCATTATATACTTTTTCGTCAAAGTCATTTTAAAAAATGGTTATTAAAAGCAATTTCTACTCACCGATATGATCAGCCTGTCAAGAACCTTATCAAGAATTACTTTCCTTTCAGCCAACTCCTCTTCAGTGTCAATGTCTTTCTCAATTGTTTTGAGATACCAGTTAACAACAGCACTTCTACGGATCCCAGTGTCATCTGTTCAGGGAGAAGGAATTTTGTTGATATTTTCTAAATTTCTCACTATACAGGTTTTACAGAGGGTTAGCACACTTCAGCTGATATTTCAAGTCTGATTTCAATGAAAGGGAAACAACACTAACTTATTTGCATTTGGATTTGAAAGAGGTTAATGCATGCAGCATTTTTAAGCCTCATTTTGTGGATTGAGAACAAATTTATAAAAACATAAAATAATATAACATGTAAAACCAGCCATAATTTTGTGCTGCTTGGAAGTATATAGCCTGTGAGAAGACCCTCAACATAAGCACCGTGGCAAGTCTTTATTCACCCACAAGAAAGTTTAAGGCCTCAGGCAAATTGAGATAGCAAGAGGCTTGGAAGGGATCTGGCACAAATAATGATGCATCACCAACCACCTGCTGACTTACTTTGGTTTAGGCCTTAACTCTTTACACCCTAACATCAGGATGTGTCTTCTCCATACTAACCCCTACACATTCACTATGGTACTCACATGGAGAATTTGCACTAACAATCAACAGCTTTTTTAGTTTTTGATCATCTTCTTTATTCTCATGACCTTAAATGTTTGATTCAGGTGTGATACTGTTAGAGGAATTAGATGCTTATCCTCCTTGGGGTTTAAGGGTTGACCCTGCTTAGGGGCAAAGAAACACTTGTGCTACAATGCTTATGATGAGGGCCAGCTCAGAAGTTAGGAAGCTCATGACTTGCCTTCACCCCCTCGCTCCTCTTCTGCCCTTAAGTACCCTGCGACACTCCTTGCCATTGATCTGTAATCCTCAAATGACAAGCGCAGTTTGCTTTTAGCCTTCTGGTCACTCTCTGTCCTATCAGCATCTTTTTCTGTATGGCCATTTACCATTCCACTTGGATGAGCTTCACTCTCCCCATCCACATCCATATCTACAAGAAATAATAGGAATAACAGTTTTAAAACATTAGATTTTGGAAGAAAAATGGAACATATTTGTACAGGCTGAGAGCAATGTATGAGTTCCACCCTCCCCTAACTGAGAGGAGTTGAACTCCAGGCTGCTCCTAAGATTTTGCAAATATATGCTATACTCCCTTAGTGAAGGGAAGGGTGGAAGGGGCGGCAGTCAATGGCCCTTTTACCCTGACCTGCCTAAAAGAAAAATCTGTACATCTTCATTTGATACTCTGTATATAGCACAACTGTATAAATTGCCGCTTTCCAGCCTTGTGTAGTAATGTATAATGCAAATTGTGACAGGACTTTAAGAAAAGGTCATTTTCAAGATGTACAAAGCCTTTTTTTAAAATGATGGAAAGCTTTACAAAGAGTGTTCTGCACTGAGGAGTATGTTGGAAGGTGGGGTTTTTAAGCATTGCAATTGGTCTTTAAATTTGACACAATTTGTTAGTACCACACATGTAGATGTAGTCTCACCAAATTCAAACCATATTTAAGGCTTCTGGTCTTGACAGACAACCTGTTCATGACAGGAAATAGTGAATTGTACAACCTGTTTAAGACTCAAGTCTCCTCAAATGCCACACCATGTTTGGTGACACTATGTTTGAGGCCGAAATAGCGAGTGCCTTCTCCATCCCACCCCACCCCACCCCCACTACCAGAGGGCGAGGTCTACATACTATGCTACAGAGAATGTGTTAGTGAGCCAGATTGTATCCTCCAAAGTACAAATGTAGGTCAATTTTTTCACACACCTTTCATCAAATTCTAAAATAAGTTTTTGCTCCATCCATATTTACCTTCTTGTTGTTCCTCCTCATCTTCATCAAACTGTATATCTGGAGTTTCAACCCTAATTATAGACTTGTTCAAAAGACGAAATGCTTCTTTGACATGCTTGGGTTGAACCTGCCATAAAAAAGGGAACATACAAAGTCATGTAAAAATGTCTGTTTGTGCTTTGATGAAAAGCAGAAAGACATTCATTCAAAGAAAAGAGATATGATTGAAAAATCCTGGCAATTTGAATTGTTTACTCAGGAAATTGAGACAAATATCAACTTCTGCTGCAAATATCAGTTCAAATTAGTTTGTAGCTTAGGTTGTTTTAACCCATTACACCCTAATATCAGTAAGCATATTCTCCATACTGGTCTCTACACATTTCTTAAGGTGCTAACAAGGAGATTATGTTGAACAATCAAGAGCTTCTTTAACTGGTGATCATTTCTTTTGTTCTAGTAAGATTTAAAATGTTTGATTCATGGGTAATATTCTTAAAAGAAATTAGATGCAATTCACTCTTAGGGGTTAACCCTTTAACTACCACACAATATCTGTACATTATCCAACCAACAGGTAACAAGAATTCTCAGACTTATCAGGAAGTATGTTATCTTGATCTAACACCAAATTCTCATCATTTTTTAACAAGGAAATGGGTACCAGTTAGAGGGGAGAATTAACCATCAGATCTTTGGAGTTATAGGGTTAAAGGGTTAAAGTTTTATTCTTCTTCACCTCATCCTGACAGTAAAGCCTGGCCATGGCTTCAGAGAGACGTATCATGCTCTCTAACTGTCGTACTGTAATGCGCCACGCTGACCTTGCAAAGCCTATAAACATTGAAAATGGAACAAAAGAATTGGTACAAAAATACTCTGTACTCAAGCCAAGTGGTCCTTGCATGTGGAGCTTGTCTTAGTTTGCATAACACAACTGACTGGCTCAAAAATTAATTAAACATAACAATGGCTTTCATTTAACTTTGAATTTAGAGGATCAGTTACAATATTTTGACCTAAATGTGAGTAAAATTAAAGACAATAAACACAACATCAAGATCTACCAATCATATTAACAAAGAGCAGATTGATGTACATTAGCAAGAAGGTATCAGGGCAATTAGCAAAAAAGGCAATAAGTTATCACCAACTCTTACTCGTGTCTCGTTCTCGTAGATGTTTATACTGTTCAACAATGAAATCCTGTGCATCTTTGCTGATCTAATGGGAAACATTCTCCATCAGTAAATGTTACCATGCAGAAACAAACATACTTTAAATTTTTGTAAGGTTGAGGGCCATCAATAAAATGAATTTAAGAAAGTAAATGAAACTTTAAAAACATGTTTTGACAGTTCTTCTGTCATCTTCAGTTCTGAATTTACAAAGTACAGAGTTGATTTAAAGTGTGCAACAAAATGCTGATTGGATTTGTTACATAACTGCTGCTATCCAGACCTTTCAGCAATACAATCAATAAAAATATTAAATTTTTATTTCTTGTCATTTTTCTGATAATGATTAAACCCTTTGGGACACAAGGCTGACATTTGCTTCTGAGAGTCTCTTTCCCATCCCATTAGATCACTATATATTATTCAGAGCAACCTCATAACATTGTGTTAGGTTTACCCTTAGTGGGTTTTCATTCACTGATGAACTAGATATACAACCAATGGAGGAACTTAATATGAATCAATTACAACATAACTTTAATGCTAAGACTTACTGTCGGTTTAAACTGCCTGGCAAATGTTATGTATCTCTGAACTTCATCCTATGGAAAAAAAAACACAATTTGTTGATTAAAATTGAGGTCATGAAAGAGTCTGAATACATTACTTATACTTAAGTGTTTATGTTCTAAAGCTAAATTGAGTTGTAACACCATTGAAAAACTGTTCTCTCCTGTTCCTTTTGAAAACAGTTGTTCAAACTAGATGCTGCATGATATCGAGCCTCCAAAATCACTTGCCAGCCACATCATTTATTTCAAACATAAGGAAAACTGAAAAAAGGTTTTCTCTTTTTTTTTTGATGACAGCAAATTTTAGCATTACTGACAATCACTTTCTATTTTTAGGTTTTCTCAACTAAAAAATCACACCCCAAATGGACAAAAAAAGACACCTACCACACTGTAAGTCCTCTCCACAGCCTCCCCAAGCCGGCTGTGAAGATCAACAATTCTACGAGCGATGGCATAGTCTGTTACCTGTAAAGAGAAAAATTGTCAAAATGAAAGTTGTCCAATAAATTATTGCCATGCATGTTTTCTTCATGTGATATACTTCCAAACTCGTTTGCTGGAACAACTTCTGCCCCCCTCAAGGTTCAGGTCTGCAAGATGGTACGGACATAATGGCCATCAACAACATCAGAAGGAGGAGAGGGGGGAAGGTCACCATCATAGATTTTGTTCTCAAGAAGTGTTCCAACCAGTTCTGTGTAACTGCTGTTGTTTTTAGGTTAGACTTATACTTAACTTCATTTTTGAGACCTGTATGTTTACTTGTGATTGTCTTTTAATTGAAAAGAACTTTGTAAACACGCCAACCGTAAATTAAATTAATGTTAATAGTATTGTAATACATGTAGCGTAATGTAGTGTATGCATAATTTGTGTAAGTATAAGTATCAGTAGTGTTAGTAGCAAGTACAATGTAAGTGTAATTAATGCTGTAAGTAGTGTAAGTGATCGTCTTGTAAATAAAATTGTTTAAAAAAAAAAAAAAAAAAAAAACCCAGTTCTGTGTAGGAGTGTAGTTTTGAGCATGTAAATCAGAGAATTCTTTTCTTTCTTTTGTTCCCTTCATTTGTTTGGTCAGTGGTATATTCAAGGGCAAGGTAAAGAGAAGTAAAGTTTTTGAAATTCCAACTTTAAAAAAAACCAATTTATTAAAGATTAGCATTACCTCATTGCAGTCATCAACAAGTATGAAGAACAGGTCAAATCTTGACATAATGGGTGCAGACATGTTCAGATTGTGCTGAAAATTAATCAATTTCACAAATCAATATCCTCAAAAGGCAACTTCATGATGTTGTTGATGAGAATTAAAGTTGAGAACTCTTTGATTGAGTATTGCTGAACTAAACCAAAGATAATAATAATGGCCAATCAGAACAAAATGTTCATATTGAGAAAAAGGATCTCAGTGCTTGCCACAAATAACATTGACAAATCCACACCATAGTCAATCATACTTACAAGAGAGTGTCTTTCCCTTACCTTGAGTGACTTTGTTCTGTCATATCGACCACCAATGGGGTTGGCTGCTGCCAGAATAGAAGTTCTTGCATTCAATGAGGCCTGAAATATAATATTTACCAAGTAGTTACATGTAGCTCCAAAGGGTGCATTATGGGAGGGGAGAGTTAAAACTAGAAACCTCTTAGGGGGAAGGGGGTTCTCTGACATGTTCGGGCATTCAATAAAGGCTGAAAAGTAATAGTACCAAATAAGTAGCCCTAAAGGGCAATTCGAGGGAGGTAGGAGGGAAATCTAGAAATCTCTCTATGGGAGAAGGAGGGGGGGAGGGGGGGGGGCTGATAGCATATCGGTTTACCTTTACACCAGCCTTTGTTATTGAAATAGTTTGCTGTTCCATTGCTTCGTGAATGGCCACCTGATCCTTAGGGTCCATCTTATCAAACTCATCAATGCAGCACACCCCCTACCATGCAAAAAAAAAATATATCTTTTCCTTACCATCAACTCAAGTAATTAACAACAAAAAGAAAGTTCTGAGTTACCCATACATGCAAAATTGTGTTTACTGTGTCTAGTTTTAAGTTTCATTACTGAAGACAGTAAGGACAATTACTTATGAGTTCTTGGCTGTAAAAGGGTTAAGAAACAGAGCATTGTGGGAATGACAGTCAGACAGATACCCTGCATTTGACACAAGTTGATCCCCTCGAAAATATCCTACATGTAGTTACCTTCTTGTATTTCAATACTCACATTATCAGCCAACATCAAAGCACCAGCTTCAATGACAAATTCTGATGACTCCTCATCCTTGACCACAGCAGCTGTGAGACCTGCAGCACTGGAGGCCTTTCCAGAGGTGTACACAGCTCTGACACTAAACTCCTCTATATGCCTGTCATCAAGAAAAATATCAAAACATTTTTAGAGAAAACTTTATCTAAAATACCTACCATAAATAAAGCACAGATAAGAACCATTATCCATAATAAGTGACCTGTCATGTATTAGACGGGAGGGGAAGAGCAAGTCAAAATATTTTTGGGTGGCATAAAAAGTGATGACTCTCCTCCTGTTTCCTCCTCCCTCTAATAAATGACAGGTAAATAATAAATGGATAAACAGATCACACTAACACCAGCTCTCAGGACTCCTCCCATCATTTATTAGAGGGAGGAGGGCTGGTGCAAACAGGGGGAAAGTCATTACCTTTTCTGCAACCAAATAGGGGAGGGTCATCAAAGTTTATGCCAGGCTTTCAGGGGACCATATATTTTTTGGATCACACAAAGGGAAGGGTTGAAAGCAATTTTCAATTGAGTATGGGTCTGTGATTGGTCAAGAAAACTCAAGCCATCCTCTCCACCAATAAGATTCAAAACTAATACAAAACTTTCCTGCTCTCTAAGCAGTTTGCCTCTTTTTCCTGGCACATTCTCATTAACTTCTTGAGAATCTTTCTCTTCTTCTGATTGGCTGTTGCGATTAATTAATTGGTTTTGGTTTTAAGACACCTGATCAAATTGCACTCTTAGATGAAAAAAAATCAATATTGCCAACTTAACATACTTGAGTATTTGGCTTTTTGCGGTGCTGGGATCTCCAACAATACACACGTTGATATCACCACGCAGATTTGTTTTTTCCAATGTGATTTTTGGAACTCCACCAAACAGCATCAGGAGCACTCCACGTTTGACCTCATCATTTCCTACATCAAAAAAGCTGTGTATTAGCAAATTCACATGCCAACAACTAGAGCTTGTAATACAATAAAAGTTTAATCATCGTCAGTTGCGCTGAGGAGTATAAAAATTATGTTGTTTTTTTTTCAGAAAGAAATTTTAAGGCAACTTCTTCTGCGGAAAGATTTGTAAAAATTTAAGGCAGATGAAAATTGAACTGACAAAATAAATGTGAATCTACCATTTCAAGAAAAGGAAAAGTGGCCATAAGGGGTCCTGACTTGTACAGTGTAACAGTTTAAGTCTAGTTCAAACAAAAATAATATACCAACCATGAATAGTTGGAAAGATGCTGTTGATTAAGTTCTGGTAAAGATTTTTATCCTTGCTCATCTGATAAATCTTTTGCCATTCCTGATCTGTCATCTGCTTTTTTATTGTCTCTGCTGTAACATCATCGCCATCAAGGTCTTTGCCTCCAAACTGGTAAGAAAAAGAAAAACTTTAGCCATCGATGCATACTCCCCGAAGTGACCAAAAAATGATATTTACTTACAACATAAATATAATTTTCAAGCAGAGCAGTCCTAAATCTTCATTTCTTAGGCAAGTATATTGAGGCTTACTGATATGAATGTAATTTGCAAAACAAAAGTAATAACAAAAATGACGTACTCTTGGGTTTGTTGCTTGGACGCTACAGGCAAGAAAAGCCAATCTGTAGGTCAAATCTCGAACTCCAAGAGCCTTGAGCCCCCTAAAAAGAAAATGAAAAGATAACTGGAAGTTTCAACTGACAATAACTGAGAAACCTATCAAGGACAGGCAACAGCAAAGCCATGCATGAATATGCAACCCTGCCATTGAAAGTGAGGAAAACTGAGATAGTTTTTTTTATCACCTCACTCCCTCTGCTTCGTATCCTTCACCAGATGTTTGTCTTCCAGATGATTCTGCTCTCGCCCCTTAGAACACAAGAGTACAAAATTACATAATGACCTCAATAATTATTTATTTATTCTTGAGAAACTAAAGCACTGCATCAGTGGGGGTATATGGGGGTATATAAGATATTCGGTTTATCAACTGAGTTGATAATATAAATTGGCCACCAAAAATATTTCCTAAAGCTTATGTTTTGAGCATTGGGTTTGTCACAGCAAATGGTACATGTGGTTTTACATGCCTTAAATGTCAAACAAATTATTCCCCAAATTCCTCTCGTTTCCCCTGTTTCTTTGCTGTTTTCATTTGAGTTTCCATACTATTCTGTGTCTCTTTATGTAATGCAGGCATTTTACCTGGTGTAGAAATTTGTGCTACATCAGGAACCACAATTAGGCTTCCAGTGAAGTCACACTTATCACCAGCCTGAGCTTGTTCTACTGCTTCAGCTCTTAAAATTACTTCCACACTGAAAAAAAAGTTTACCAAGTTTACATCAAAATTCTATTCCAAAACTCTGAACTCTTGTACCAAATTCTTCCACTTCAAATGAAAAAAAAATACCAAAAACCTTTCTGTCAAAATTGCTGAAAAGGTTTGTGGTATTTCACTGGGTGGAGATAGGTATTAAAAGTTCAGTGTTTTGTCAAAGAACACAGCACGAGCCCCAAGTCTACAGATTATCTGTCTCATGATGAAAAATTTTATTTGGTTGTGATAGATTGGATCAACCCAAATGTACCTCTTGGCCTGAAAAAGACCAAGCATACCCTGTCTAAATCTTAAAATCCATATCAGAAGAGACTGTTAGTGCAATAAATGATAAAGCTTGTAGTGCAGGATTTAAGAATGAATGTCAGTAGTAACCTACCTTCTAGGAATGCTTCCCCTTGGTAATTCTGCCTGTGTTTCTTGTATACGCACTTTTTGAAAATCCACATAGCGCGACTTGTTTATGTCCAGCATAAATCTTGCCCTGTTCTGACAAACTGGGTTGCGGCAAACTGTGGGCTGCCAAAGCAAAGACATCAGATCACAAAAAAAAAGCAATTTCAACTATTCCTTAACCCTGAAACCCCTGTTGTGATTAGCATCTAATATCTGCCAACAACATCACCCCCGTGTCAAACACTAAGGTCATTAGAAGAGAAAAAATGATTATTAATTGAAAGTTTTGATTGTTAAACAAATTCTCTTTATCAGTTAACAGAAAATGTATAGAGAACAGTAAGGTGAGTGTGCATGCTAATGTTACGGTATAGGGATAAAAATCAACATGAGTAAAAATGGTGGTCAAAGAGAACCAAGACTATACTTCAGTCAAATATTTCACTAACAGATGTATTGGCCAAGCTGCTAACTAGCTGAAATGCAGATTGGGAAATCCTGGTTCAAGACTTGGCTGGGTCATTGTGTTGGGTTTTTAAGTAAGACCTTTTACCCTCAAAGCACCTCTCTAAACTCAGATGTTATAATGGGTACCAACAGCCTGTTGGGGAAAGCTGAAAAAATACAGTGGTCACCCTGGAACGAACTTGCATCTCATCCAGGCAGCAGCAATACGTTTATTACCTTTATACTGACAAAACAGGGATATATAAGCTCTAACAGAGTGAATTACTTAGTCAATAATCCATTTCTGAATCACTTTTGGCCTCATTTTTAAAGCAAGTCCTGGTGCTAATCCTTTCAAATGATTATAAGTTTTTGCTCACATGCAAATTAAACTCATTTTCATATGAATGGTTGAGCACCAGGCCTAGTTTTGAAAAAGAGGCAAAAGGTAATTTGGAAATGGCCTATTCGACAAGAAGGCAAAGCACCAAACACATACCTGAGTATATTTAAATTGTTGCTCAACATCCTTGATAACAGTCTGGCAATCAAGGCAAATGAATGTTCCACTCACTAACTCAGGGTGTACAGGGTGAGTACGTACAACTTGTCCACTAATTCGAAGTAATGTTCCAATTTTCTGACTGGTGAGTTCTCGAATCCTACATTTAAATCAAGCAATGCAAAAATAAGTCCTACACATAAAGAACATTTTTATCATTGTCTACAAACTTTATGTGGACATTTTTCTCTTGTAAATGACTGAGAAGGATTCTCCCCTAAAAATATTGATAAATTTTCAAGCAAAAAGGCACTGAGAAGAAATAAACATATCAACCATGTAATATTATTTAAACTTCTGGTAAAATAAAGTCTTACTTGTGTCTTGTTGGTAGATCTGTGAAGCTGACATAAAACTCTTTTGTTGGTGGCACTTGACCTCTGTCTCTGGCAAAGTTTCTAACAGCTCGGCAAAGATAGGGAAATACCCTGGGAAAAAAAAAGACAAATTTGTAATTTTACCTATGGTGAACTATAGCTTTTTATTGTATGGTCTGTATTTTCCCATATATGATGTCATTGAAAAACACTGCAAAATATAATCCAGAGCCATATGTGATGGCACAAGTAGAGCCAGGAAAACATCTGGCCCTATGAAAGGTGAGTGCAAAGGAGGAAGGAAAAAAGCACTGGTCAAATGATAACCACTGTTATCAATTTATATTCCTGTGGGGACAGAGAGAGGTACTGACATAGTTGAGGGTATCTCCCCAAAATCACATATCTCTTATGTCTTACTAAGGACTTGAAACTTGACCTTGTGATGTAAGGTCTAGAATGCCAACAAAACTAATGTCTCTCAAAAATGAGGTTACCTGTAATATTCTTCCTGGATTAAAGTTGACAATTGTGCATTGTAAGACTCCACATCTTGATAACTGACAGTTAATGTGTTGCGCTCAGGTCTGATAAGTTCTTGAACTTCAGGAAGATATTTCACTTCTCCATCAACTTGAAATCTTTAGAGATATTATCAAGTAAAAGTATAAATAACTTAAGAAGTAAACATCATAACAGATCTCATGTTTGTAAAGAAGCAAAGCCTTCGTACTTTAACTGATTCTTCTTGTTGAGTGACCCTTTACAGACCATTCAACTTTATGATGATTCAATTATTTCACTTGAAAATAATTGTGTAACAATTTAGAGAGTCAATATGGACAATAATAATATTAATAATAATGATGATGATGATTTATTGCAGAGTATCCAACAAAGTGAGGTTCTTCATCTACTATATCTACACTATAAATCAATCTAAAAAAGAAGAATATACATATAATATTTAAAAAAAGAATAAAAAATTTACAATTGAGTTTACTGCTTAAAATTCCTTACATAAAAGATGTCTCTTCACACTACGACTGAAGGTATTGTACTCAGTTATGTTTCTAATAGCTACAGGGACCTTATTAAAAGTAGTTGCTGCCGAGTGCTGAAATGTTCCTGATTCTTTCGGAATAGAAAGGACAGGCGCAATAGAAGATCTAGAGCTATAAGCACCAACCTTGTGTAGATTTCATTTAAGATATTTGGGAAACGAGGATTCAGGACAAGCCGAACTATCTATCAAATAACTTAATCTGGAGTATGTGTTGAAGGGAAGTCAGAATAAGATGTAAGTAAATGGAATTTTCGAAACTTTGGATTTTTGCGTTACCTCTTCGTACTTAAATATAAATTGACGGCGGATGGAGCGATAAATAGTATTCAAGCTGAAGGCTCCTCGGAGCTGCATTAATTTCAGTTGAAAGTTATTTCAATTCTGGTGAGATGAACCCTCCGAAGATGCTCTTAAGTGTTCTATATCAGCAAAGAGAGCTAACAAAAATGTACTCGGTAAAAAACGAAAAAATCCCTATAAAAAAAAGTATTGTAATGTGTCAATCGAACCATGTGAGCAGCTTCGCCATTGTATCATTACTAGATGCGACCGAATGTACAATTTTCTGCGCATCTGCCTGAGATTACATACATTTTTTGATCTGACGGATAATAAAAGCACTTACTCTTCAAGAAAGTCTTGAAATAGCTTTTGTGATCGCTCGGCAAGGTCATCACGGACGTGAGCAGTTCCCGTTGTGCGATCAGCGACGTCCATCTTGATCAAGGTTTGCTGCGATCAGTTGTCTCACATGGAGAAATTTGGCGCGAAAATTTCGTAGCAATAAGATCCCGGATGACATTAACTGATATTGGAAAATAGGAGAGGGGAGGGTGGGTAATTGGAGCAAACATTAGCATTTGAATAAAAACTACCGGGTGTTCTCCCTCTTAGAAGTAAGAAACCAAACCACACTAACTCTCTCTAAACGGCGTTAGTCGTTGGCAATGACAACGGATACGACAAGAACACAAGGAAAATCAATTTTATCTACAAAACAAAGCATTTTATTACATCTAACAAACCCCAGAAAATGGCGTTCATGCAACACAATCCTGTTTTGAAACAAAGATCACGTTCCCTTTTATTTTGTGTCGTAAGTCACGGCCGCCTTTAATCACCTGAGTGAATCTATCCTATGAAGCTGGCGGTCTTGTGTGTGTTTTGAAAAAGAGCAATAAAGCCGCGAGAGGTTAGGACGGACCTTGACCGCTCGTTTCGCAACCGACTGATCACGATTTTGCGGAAAAGGAAGACCTATGTGCAAAATTAAACGATGGATATTTTTACTGCTGTCAAACAGCCTTGTGCAAATAACGACTCATTTTCAACTTTTATCATCCTGAGACACCCAGTGAATTACTTTTACAACCTTGTGTACATAAAAGTTTTTTAATATCTTTATACCGTTCATTCAGAACACGCAAATTAATATTCTTCTGCCTTTGTAGGGTTAAGCGGCCCTTGAAACAACGAATACGCGTCAAAGAAAGTAATAACCTGAATATTTTTTAACCACTTCAAACTTTATCCAAAACTCTGTTGCAAAGCTCAAATAAAAATAGTTTGATATTGGACTCACTTGTTTCTAAGAGACTCTTTTAAAGGAGCTCTCCAAATATCCAGCCTTGCAGAATATTTGAAAGCAACACAGCCCGTTTTTTTTTCGTTAAATATCTCTAAATACTCCCGATCAATTCAGTGAATAGGTTATGACATCTTTAAATAAACTTTTAACCCAATTTCCCTTGAGCAAAATTAATGATTGTTATTCAAACTCTACTATGTTCACATCTCATAATCGAACCGATCTGCAAAAAGCAATTCCTTCATTGCAACGATTAAAAGTCATCATTATATTCCTTCGTTTTCACAATTAAAAATAACGATATTTGCCTTAGTTAACCTTTATATTTTCATCTCTTCAGAACCACTTGTCCTCAAGTATCGACAATCTTTCATTTCCTCGAATAATTCATCGAGTTCTTTCTCTTCTTCCGCTGTAATAATATTTTTATTTCCGTTTTCTCGATAATGAATCTTAAGAAGCCTCGATGCACTCAATGTTGCGTTCCCAACGCGTTTGTAGTTCGCGCGCGTTATCGCTAGCTGGCTTGTTTTGCGTTTTGTCGCGGGACTTACAGCCGCAAACGCGTTCGAGAGTTTCGATTTTGCGGCTTCATCGTTCAGATCCATGGTTACACGACTCATTGCATCCGAAGAGGTGCGATGGGCGCACTTTGGATCCCATGAAACGGAGGAAGAAAGTTTTGTTTTCGCTCTTGTTGAGTCTGTTCTAATCCCGGCGAAGTAGCCGCTGGAAAAACTTCTTTCCCTTTTTTCATACGTAGCTGTCACCTTCTCATTTCTCGGTCGGTCCTTTAACAAGCTTGGCGAAGCTGGAGTTTTGACGTCTGTGTGTTCAGCTGTAAGGCTATTTTGTCGTTTGTCAGAGCCAACTTCGCTTTCGCTTAGTTTTATCTGTGAAATAGCATGATCTGTAGAATCTTTTTCCTCTATCTTTGGCAAATCAACCTGCGCTTTTTTCCGCTGTGGTATCTTCCGACCACCTTTATCACTCTTACCAGGCACTGTATTAGTTTGAAAAGACTCCGCTATCTTGCCTTCGCCCTTATCGTCCAGCTTATGCAAAGACAATTTTCCTTGGGGAAGATCCAGCACAGACATATGGCTTTCTCGATTATCTTTTGTTGCTGTCATGAGAATATCATCCCTTGATCCTTGCCAGGCTAATTTAACGTCAAATACTTTTTTATCAGAGTCTGATCTTAAAGGTTTTCCAGTTTCCGAGGCTCTTGCATCACCGAGTCGCGTGGGTAGAGTGTTTCCTCTCGGTCGCGGGCCAAAATTTAACATGCTCTCGAACTCAGAGGGTAGTTTCAGAAAAGAAATTTTAGATTGTTGAACGGAATGATTACACGATTTTACCCGATTTCTTTTCCGCGGCGACGCAACCATTGGCTTACGGGGTTCTGATGCTATTTTTGCTTTAAAGCCCTCCATAACTGATGTATATTCCACTGATGGCGTGAGGGGGCATTGCGATAATCGCCTCAACATTGAGCGCTTTTTCCCAGAAAAGCTTGCATTCTTTGCGTTTGAAGTGGACGGGCTGTTTGCGATTGTTCTCCGTCGAGGAAATTCCTGAGTTAAACTGTTTATCTTGCTCCGTTTCGGATTTTGTTGGGTCTTAATTCTGTCAATTTTTGACCGCGAATCGTTTGTCTCAAATGCATACCCCTCGCTATTTGATCGCACAGTCTCCATTTCGAAATAAATTCCTGTATTCAGCTATTTAACCTCACAAATCGAGGACATTAAGCTTCTTACTCAGTGTGATGAGGTGGCGTCAAAATCTTCTGCGTAGCACTTCGTAAATTCAAATAAACCCGTTTAAAGTTTAAACAGTCTAAAAGCTTTCTTTGATCAGTTTTCGCGCAATGGAAAGCGAGGTTCACGGGTCAAGAAACATTCATCGCATGAGACTGTCGCATAAAAATCGTCGATGTCCTTGCCACCATACTCCTGAATATACCAAGTCATCTGATTCACGTCCGTTTAACCTCAAAGCTTATTTCGGCCAGTAAACTCCTGAGCAAACACAATGGTACTGAACCAAGCGAGTTTACACAGGCCTCTCAAAATTTTTATGATGGTTAATGAATAACTTTTTACGCGTGGAACCCTTTGTTTAATGATCGGGACAGAATTTAATGAGAATACATTATACTTTCTCCCTAAAGCTATTCTTATCAGCTCAATTGAAATCTGTTAAAAGACGTGTTATTTACCTTTGAGTAGGGCTCTTAATGCAACTCTCGGTTGCTAAGTACTAGCGCGAAATAAATAAAATATTGAAACAGTTTGTAAAACCATCAAAAATCGTTTGAAAAGTACCGATGACTCGTTCTTTACTGTCGGGTCATTTATTTCACTAGAGTTTATCTCGTGACTGGTTTAATAATTCTAGGTGTATTTTCATAAATGTTCGTCATTATTTTTGATGGGATGTACTTGTTTCCGATGATTATTTTCGGCGGTTGATATTTTGTCGGTTTACGGTCTTCGAGAAGACTTGGTAAAGCTAGCTGAGATCTGTGGCAGTTGACGCTTAACACAGACTATCAGTCCCTCAACGACGTTCCTCCCTCTGACTTTTTTTGTTTTGCTTTTTGTTTGTTTGTTTGTTTGTTTTTTCTTTTTCATTCTTAGTGTCAGTAATGAACTGAAAAGCCGCTTCCAAATCCCGCTTGTCGGTAAAGACAAATTATAAGGCTCTGCCGGTGCGCGTCTCGGCGGTAATTGTTTATGCAACCTTATATGATTTTTGAAGCAATCATATTTGTGTTACCCTATTCCAAGTGTTAATATTAGTAACCAGCGGCGTTGTAATGGCTGTAATTATGTTTTTAAAAGCGATTACCTTTATTGTGGCTAATATAAGTAAGGTGAGGCATTGGTTTTCTTGCTACTGAATAACCATGAAAACCGGTCGGGAAGTCGGCCAGTAAATCGGCAACCCCGCCCCTCAGAGAGCGTGGAGGGTGAAACCGGGCTTCCTGACTGGATTTTTGCTTTGTGACATGCACTACACAAAGAGCAGAGATAAAAAAACCTATCATCTGGTCAGTCACTTCAACAAATACTGGGGCGGAAGTTTGTCTTGACCTGTCGTTGCCACTGATAACGCCTCTATCTGCCAAGAATGTGCTGCTAGTCCAGCAAAAGATAGCTTAAATACTTTGCAAGCAGTTTCATGAAATGGTCTGTGAGAAAACAACTCATATCGGCTCGGACGTCGCACTGGACAGAGCTGCGCGGAGGAATCTGACCAGACCTAAATGAAACAATCATTGCCGCCCCCGACATGCGACAGACTGCTATGATGATATAAGTCATATAAGTGCATTTTCATTCCGTCGAGGCTCGCTTTGGAGCTGTCTACGTTACCCTGGGACCCATTCGCCTCCAGTTGCTAATCGTCCTTTACTACGGAATGATGGGTAAGAGCACATTGATTTCATTTTTTATTGTCCTTAGTCTGTAATTAAAAAAGGGATTCTTGTAACGGTTTCGATCGAGATATGTCTACTGAGTCTTCGCAAACCGGTCTGTTTGTAATGAAGAATTAGCCAACGGAGCAGAAAACCTTTGTATGATTCCACATAGACAGTTTATTTGGTGGAGCGCGTCATAGCTTATTCAATTATCATGGGTATGGTTTTTTAGCCTCTCGTGTTGGTAACATCTCCCATGCTTTCCATTCGCTCACTCCGAGAGATACTATTTACACGAGAAGATAAAATTCGTATCCATAAGCGGACCAGCTTGCGAGCAGGCCCTTATCACTAACGTTAAAGGACGCGCTTTTCTTCGCCCGCGTAAAGATTTGAGACTGCCAAGTCGGAGAAATGTTTACTGGGAGTCTAGCACTGATAATCAGCGCTAAACCCCCTCCAGACCTCTCACCAGCTTGCGTTGCTTGAGTCCTCGAAGCTAATTAAGAGAATCTGCTCGTAGGCTACAGACGGACTTGTACGGGTTTGTTTATTGCAGTGATGCTAATTACAGATTACAGATAAAGAAAAGTTACTTTAGCTTAGGATATGAAAAATAGAAAAAACAAAACAAAAATGGTTTTCCACTCGAAAAAAACGTTGAATTCAGTTTTGATGTAAATTCGCAAATTAGGGCAGCTTGGATCGACTGTCGTAAAACCAAAACCGGAGTAATCACATCAGCCAATCATAGGGAAGGTTTGCGTCATCATTAGCCAATAAAGGCTCAAAGTGAAAATTAAACAAACGCCAAAAGCGCGGGAAAACGCGGGCGACCAATTGATGACTGGATTTCGTTTAGCGGTTGATTGGTTTAGAGCATGACACGAGTCTCCTAGACCCATTCAAGACCGAAATAAAGTAAAACCAAAGCTTTTGCGGATTACTTTCGAGTCAAAATTGAAAATTACTCCAAAAAAATACCCTTCGTGAAAAGTAAAGCCGTTTTGATTGATAAACTTGCTTACCAGGAAGCCAAAGTTACAATTATGTAAGTATATACTGAGAAGGTATCATATTTCAAAACAGGATAGAATCTGATATTTCTACAATATTTATATACTAATGTTCCAAAAGCAATTCTTACTGTTAAACTAGGATGAGGCAAGCCTAACAAAAAATATTATTTTCAAACACTGGTTTCATTTATCGCCATTAGATGCGCAATCAGTTCCTTATTGTGCAATGCGTCTCTATTGCACCCTCTAAATTTTTCGATCTTGGTGCTGTTGTTCTTTCCTTTTGCTTTTGTAACTCGGGCTGGTAAATGCCGTTTGTGGTTAGACATTGTAACTTCCTACAACCAAATGTCTACTGATAGGAGTGGTCTTTTACACTGCAGGTCATTTAAATCCTTTGAATCTCAGCTCACAGATTACAGTTTACTTTAGAAGGCGGGTAACGTTTCCAATATAACTTTTGCGGGTAAATTAAAAGAGAAAGCGCTTCAAATTTGTATAATAATGTATATTGAGAAGAGCTTTGAGCACTTTTCTCTCCCTAGGTCCTAACGCAGCATAACTATAGCTGTAAAAAAAAGGGCTATGCAGAAGCCTGGAAGGAATTGTCTCAAGAAAGTATTTATGCAATGCTCTTCCATGTCGGAGCAACAATGGCGCGGCCAAGGCATCTTAAGATGTTCTACTCCTGGTCTAGTCTCTCGCTCTGTAGAAGAACGTTTTACCGCTGGGAGATGCACTGTACATGGTAAACTTATCGCAAAGACCATCCACATTTGACGGGCTGTCGAAGACAACGAGGTCGTTTTCAACTCCAAAGATAAATTTGTTGGCGCAGGTAAGAGATGGCGGGAAAGTTATTGTGAATGTTAACGGCTTTGTGTAGTTCAAGACAAATACATCCAATTGGCCATTAAGAGATATAAGTAGCTGCCCCTTTACCAATTTGACCTCAAGAAATCGCAAGTAAGCGAGCCCATCGACTGTGTACACTCCAATGAATGGTTTGGTATCTGGAGGAAGCACTATTTTCTGAATTGAATAAAAGAAAGTGAAGTTCACTACTAAGCGACAGACTGCTTGACATTGGTTACTTACATCGCTCTTTCTTAGTATAGCCCTAGCATCAGCCCTCATTCAGAAGCTTGACAGATTGTGAGAGTGAGAGGACACATGAGCGATTATGCGTAAATAGGGTCGCGCGAGGAAAATCATGCTCTCCTGCTTCCACGCGCGCTTCTAAAATGGTCGCTCACTAAGATAATAACATCAAAGGAAAATATCATAATGAACCAATCAGAATTAAAAGTTAAAACGAGGAAACCACCTCAACCGCGGGAAAATGCGAGTGACCGAGGTTTGATCGGTTAAGAGATTGGCACGAGTTTTCTCGACCAATCAGAAAACTAAGTACAGCAAATCCATAGCAATCATGGACTATTTCCACCACTCAATTAAAAATTGCTCTAAAAAAGAAAACTTGGCGTAGTCAGTAACTTAAATTGGAAACAATTACCTTTTCCGTTTCATTTATGAGGACTTTTTTAAGAGCAGGGATGAAATTCGTGTTAAATTGTTCGGTAAATTGATCCCGCAGTAGTCCACAATGAGTGCAAAATAAGTTGAAAGCTGAAAATAAAGAAAATGATGGTCAATTTTTTTTTTTTTTACCTTAAACGTAACTAAACTTCGATGGGGTTCGTCTAAACTGAGCAGAGGTGTAGAAAAAGCTGAGATTTGAAAAATTCAAACCAAGAGATTTTAACATTGAGTGCGAAGAGAACTCTGGTCCCAGACCGCGTCGCTTATGAGCACTGTCTTATTATTAGGGACCTTTATCATTTAGGACGGCAACGCCAAGAAAGACGTCGATTAAAAAATTAATATATATTTTTAGTTGGAATCTCGCGAATTACTGGATGTGTTTACTATCTCTTACGGCGCCGCAAGTTAACATCAGCATAACGTATGAGAGCGGCGTTGAGTTCTAAATGGAAACTTGAATAATTTGCCGTCGGGGTTTCTTTTCTCGGACCACGCAAAGTTTGATGATTTCAAGTTGTTAATTTGCAGAGGACGACTAAGAAATGTACACAGTTTTAAAACGCACTGAGCTATATTGTTTTGCACAGTAAATCTTTTATTTTGCCACGTCTTCGTTGCTGTCGTCGTCGTGCTTTGCTAAAGGTCCCTACTAGCGCTGCGGGACGAGCTTCTCCTCACCCGCGAGAAAGTTGAGGAGAGCCAGGAAGTAGTCTGCTAAGGGGTCTGGCACGAGTTATTCATTATCATTGACAAGGCCCTTTCAAAAATGCAATGATGAGGGCATTCTCATAGGCTGCTGCAAGCCGAATTATAATTGTTCTCACCCAGTTTTAACTCTGGCAGAAGTTGGATTACCGCGTGGTATCCGAACACGTCACCGACTTTCCTTCTGACGAGTAAATCATCAAAGATTGTAATCTCCCAAGGTGTCCCAACGACATTCTTTCCGTCACCAAGAATGTATTCTTCAGTGAAATGGGGAGGAGATAAGATATTGCAACTGAATTAGTAGGAGAAGTGGTGGACTAACCATTATAGTCTGCTCTCGATAACGAAGGGAAAATAAACTCACCTGGCCTAAAAAAGTCGTCCGCAAGAGCGTTAGAGATGTAGTTGTTGGAGTCGAGGTCAAATAGAGCCGCCTCTAACTGGAAGTTAAAAACCGACGACAATAACCACACAATTAAGCTATTTTATGCAGCATGATGACTTGAATAATTGGCGCAGCTAATTAGCTAATTAGGTAGAGAAACTCCATACTTAAGAAAATACAGTAACCTATCAGGCATGGAAAATTTAGCAGATTTACTTCCCTAAATATTTATGTCCCGATGTTCGTAATTAAAACTGTATTTCGCATGCGCAACACCGAGGTGCAAGATGGGAAGGTGCACGTGGACGATCAGATGTGCACGAAATGAGTGTGAAGAAAAATTAACCTTCTTCGCTTTTAGCTTTGGCTAAATCTGGTTTTAATTTTTACCCTAGCGCCTGGAGATAAGATAAGAAATAATAGACACTTCATGGGAGAAAGGCAGTCGCGCTGAAAAGAAACCGGCTCGCGTAAAGACAACGATTAACGCATCTTGAAGCAACGTTTTACCTTTGCAAAGTCAGTTACAGTTGAATAGACTCCTCCGCTTGGATTTAGCCATCCCCATTCTTTGACATTAGAGAATTCTGTTTGGCTGAAATAACCAACTGGTATACGTTTCTTTATACTGAAAGTTAAAGAAATAAATTTAAAAAAGGAATTTACGTGCGTTTTATAGAAAGGAAGATGCTCCCTGCAGCTCAAGTTCCTGTGGCGACCTTGAGTCCTTGACTCCTATCGCTTTGTGGGTTCCAGAACTTGCTTGATTGCGTTATTCCTCTCTCAAATTAAAACCATAAGCTAAAGTAATAAAAACGTGCCCAGTATTTACCTGTCGTCCAAGACGAAAGATGTGTCAGTCATTTCAAAGGTGTCAAATAAATTGCTCTTCATCCATCCTTCATAATCAGCCCCATTTCCAAATCTCTTGCCCAGGACCTGACCGAGCAGCGCAATGCCGAGGTTACTAAACAAGAGGACAGATCACAGATACAAGGTCTTCATACGATTTCGATCTTATTTCTCATGAACATTCATATGCTTTTGAAATTTGCAATTAAAAGCATAACATGAGCTAGCATTTGTAAAGCTATGAAAAGCTTTTGAAAAGCGTGTGAAAAATGATATGCCTTCCAAACAATATTTACTTGCTTTGCCTATGATCTTAAAGCCTACATGCGGACAACTCGGAAACGCTTAAATACTTTAGAGCTTGACAGAATTGGTGACTTCGGAAGAGCGAACTCTGAATTTCACACTCTTTAATGTTAATCTATTCCGTTGCCCCGTTTCAAGCTAACAGATTTTCAACTATGAAGAATCAGTCGAGGAAATAAGGGTCTACTAACATTAATTAACGATGAGAAAATCGCAATTTTGGAATACGATTCTTGGGACACTGTCATAACAGTTCATTGATGATGAGTTTAAAATAAAATGAAAAAAAACCTGTAATGCGGCTCTGTACCAGGCGCCCGTAAAAGGGTCACATTTCTAAGCCGCTGTATCATCTGATCGTGACGATAAGGACAGAGGTTTGATCTTGTCTCCGGGTAACAGGGTGCCTCCCTAGGAAGACCGGAACGATGAGACGCCAGCTGTCTAACAAATGAGACAAAACCAAGAAGGAACGTGTGAAATTACTTTGTGATGGTGTAAGGGTGGGGAAGGCGTGGTTTCGGAGTGGGGGAGGTGCTACATTAATCTATCGTATACATTTTGTGTGAATGCGTGCGCACTATTTACAGTGAAGATAGATCTCTTGGCATGATTCTAGAAAAGAATGAAATGAAGAGGAATATTTTCTTTGATTCGAAAGAGATTAAAAGTAAGTCTTACCTTAACGTAATTGGGTCGTTCCCAAAAGGATTTTTTACAGAAAAATCACTTTGATAACTGGTGACAGGGTCGTCCAATGATTTGACAAAGCCGTCATTGTGTAGCTTAAACAGCATCAATACCTGCAGTGTCGAAAAGCGGCAAATTTTTCAATAACCCTGCTCGTTTGTTCGTGGCCTTTGGTATAAAACTCTACGCTTGGAAGGAATTTTTTTTTTAGACGTAAAAGCTTGAATTTTCTGAGGTATTAGCGGTCTCCTTCCTAATCCTCCTGAAGGCGGGTAGCAAAGATCTCAAGTTTTTTGGATCATCAACAATTTTCAGATCGCAAACGGAAAGGATAAGAACTGTTCATTTCTCCGAAGTTCTAGTAACAAGTGCATGAAACGTAGGAAATTGCCTTTTTCTTTTTCTCGGTATATCTCGAATTACGACCAAGCTAAGTCAGTGGCAATGTACAAAAATTCTCACTTTGAGACAGGAAGATTCTCTTCATCGTGAAGGCAGTAAACCTACTTTCAAAAATAAGCCAATAATTAAAGCTTCCTCAAGCTTCTTGTGACAACTTTATCTCCTACACCACGCGAGAACGCCAGAGCAGACTTGTGCTTTAATTACAAATGTGGGGTTCGATTATGAGGATAATAAATTTACCAGAAACTTGGATTTTCTTACCGTCAACACCTTTGAAACACTCGCCAAGGGGAATACAGTAGTGGCTGAAGGTTTTCTTTTAGGTGTCTCAGAATTATTCATTACACCATTTTCTCCTTTCCAGATCACTTTGTTCATGTAAACGATATTGCCTGTTACAGCCATCTGAAACGGTGGAAAAGGGCAACAGCGATTATTTCATAGCAGTAAATTGCACTGTATCTCAATGATCTCACCATTCAATGCATGTGCTGCATTTGGCAAATGTCAGTGAAAAAATCAATTCATCAAGAAAGTAAACAAAACATGAGATACTTACCGGTCCTCTTTCTTCAACGTGCTTATTGATCAAAGCTTCCAGCTCTTTTAGTTTGGTTTTAAGAAGTTCAGGTAGCGCTGTAAATGGCACAGGTTTTGGGATTGAGAAGCATGGGGGAGATGGAGTTTGTTTCTGAAATAAGACAATAACTCCTTACAAAACAAGACTGAAACGGTCCATCAAATTTGAAAGGGAGAACAACCTGGCGATGGCTGGGGGGGGGGGGGGGAGGAGGAGGAGGAGGAGGAGGAGGAGGAGGAGGAGGAGGAGGAGATTAATTCTTATAAAGGACTATAGGGGGGTTTATCTTGAGGGGGGGTAGCTTGAAGTAAAAGCGCTGGACTCCTGATCGAAGGACTAGCCTAGGGCTCTACGTTACTTCTAAAAGTTTCATTTGAGTGTCAAAAATAACCCACGATTACATTGGTTTTGCCTTAGTCTTATCTGTGATTGGTCCAGAAAAAATCGCGCCATTCATACAACCAACCAAATTCTAAAACCAATCGCGCCTTGATCCACTCGCATTTTCCCGCGCTTCTGGCAGTTTGGCCGCCGTGATTACTTTCGTTTTGGTTTAATTAGACTCCAGTGAAAAGTGCTCGAAGACTCTGTACTCTCTCGGTTCTCCTCACCCAGGGGTACGCATAGGTCATGGTAAACTCCTAGATCAAATGAAATGCTAGCAGCTAAGGGTGTGTTAACTTTACAATTTCCTTGTCATCCGTCTTGGGGGAAATAATGGTTATCTTATTCACTCTAACAAAATTGAAATTGGGATAAGTTTCGACAGGATGGCCAGACCTGCAAACTGGGTTTGCCTTCACTTTAACCGGCCGGCTAATTATTATTGGACGAATATCCTTGTTACGTTTGCACTTTAGGATGGCACAATCTTACGTACTAGTTTCATAATTTACCATTTTACCATTTATCGTTAACATATTTACCACTTCAGACTCTGTTGCGTTCTTTCCGTCAACTTTTCCCTTTCCACTCGAGGAATCCCTCGTAAAATATAAAACTATCATCACCAAGAACAGAATGATAAAAAGCACCAACAGTGTGATCAGAATACACTTTATACCGCACGGATTCTCGCGCTTCCGCTTCTTGGGAGGAAGAAACCCGAGTGTGCTTGAACTTGAAGGCAGATGGGGCTTACTCGGCCCATTCTCTTGATATACGTACGCGGCCGAAGGTCTGTGATCGTGAACGGAAGAGTAACTCTCTTCGAACGAATGGGTTTGTGGTCTTCCTGGCTGGTCGTAAGCATCATTCATAATTCCCGTAGGATTTTTAGTGGCTGAAGGAGAATAAAGAAATTATTAGCAAGCCGATCATCATAACCCCAGCACGTACTTTCCGCATATCCATCGTTCACTTGGTGGAGAGGAGCTGAATTAGAAATCCAAGATGGCGGCGAACTTTTATCAGCAAGAGTGCTCGCTGAGCGCACTCTTTTAAAAGAAAGGCTTTCGGCTGTGACTTAAATTTCGTGAATTTTTGTCAAACAGTTTGCAGGAGAATTGGGAACGCAGCATAGAAGTGCAATTCGAGTTGTAGGAAGTTTTAGAACATATTTGGGAAAGAATTTGAGTATCGATTTAGAAGCATCTTTAGAATGAGCCCACGTTTTGCATGGGAATTCAGTTAAACAACTATTACATAAAGATTTGGAGTGATTTTTGACTTGCGCCGACCTGCAATATAAAACATTCGACTTTTAACCGCTCTTTGTCATTTATACTAATGAAAAAATCTGACGGATATCAGTTGGAAAGGAAAACTTAGTTACTCCTTGATATAAAATCATACCCGCGCGGCAGCTGCTCAAACATCAGGCCGCCCTTATTGACAAGTGTTCCCCATTTGATTAGCTTAAAGTTGGTCTATGACACAATCTATATCAAGGTGTACACGAGAATACAAACTGAGCTCAATTTATAATCTCTTGAGGTGTAACATTCACGCATTTTCCGCGGTTCTTGCTCATGATCTATTGAAGGACAGACGTTTAGATGACTGCCGTTAACAACATTCGGCTTTTTTTAATCGTAAAAATCCAATTAGATTCAATTTTGCCGTTGATCTGCACAGTTATGAATCAAATAAGACTTCAGAATTTGTTAGGAACTTTAGTGATATACTCAGCTGCACCTCGTGAGCCACCTTTTCGTTTTTACCACTTTTAGTTTTGACGTCAACTGTGATCTTCTATTAAACAGACCCACGACAAAGTGGGATCTATTTGCTATTTATATGATAAGCTAAAGTATATACGCATTTTGGTTGATTCTTGCCTGTGATCAAGTGGATACAGACACGGATGGCGTCACTACTACCAACATTTTGCTTTTCTTTTGATCACAAAGCGTCAAAATATGGTTAGAATTTCAGTGAAACAATGGGCTGTGCATAGCGTATCACTTTTTGTTCTTGCAACACTATGACGTCTTGTTCAGTTTAACAGACGTACGCCAACGTGAAATCTATTTGTTACTTTTATTCTAGGCTAGTGTCGAAACTATTGTAAGCTATCATGGCAGAGCGCGCGAGAATAATTTCCCCGCATTTGTAATACAAGTGAAGGAAAAAAAAAACCTCTTAAACTATAGATTTTCGCGTGATCAATTCGTTCACAGTTATATATTTTCTGTGATCTTTTAGTTTTGTGGTAAACCCCATACACTCATAATCAGTTAAGTTATTCACAGTGCTAATTCCTTTGTTGCTTTGAAGGATTTTATGACGTCAGTTGATATCGCTTACGGGTTGTTTTTATCACGGTCTGATGAAACTTTGATCAACTACTAGAAAACTTGTATTATTTACCCTTGTATCTAAAAGTTTATGTATTCCTGGGTCTCCTACGAAGTGTGGACAAGAACTGATACCTGTTTGATGACAAATTTCCTAGTCATTGGTTAATGGACAATTATTGGCTAAAAACACGCATATTACATTTGTTTTTTACTGCTTAGTGATGCTTTCAATGATATCTGATTTAATTGTCGTCGTGCACCGTTAAGCCAATTTATTTTCAGTTCTTTAAAGGTCAAAGTTTCCAGCTGAATAGCTTTGGAAAATATAATTTCTCCTAACAGTTGTCGCGTGTTTAATAGCTTTTCTGCAGTTTTAAGATGATCTTTTAGGTGCTAACCATTGTTTAAATTATGCACACAGACCGGAAATACGCAGGAGTGAGTTTGTCGTAGAAACAGTGACAGCAGTTCATTATCTTTTGTTTATAGTTGGCGTGAAACAACGATCGGGCATTAGTAAATAGAAACGGATTTGATCGGTCCGAGACTCGAAAGCAATTTGAACGTTCATAAAACCTGTGAATGGCTTTACACCTAATAACACTTCAGAAATTATTAACTCAGAAGCCCTCAGCATTAAGTGTCTAGCGAAACGAGAAATCATTATGATTTCAACTGATCATCTCGCTTTGATCTGGAATACTGCTCTTGAAGATAAAATGTTGCCCTCAATTTTTGTAACGAGTATAAAACTGCTGTCTAATGAAAAAGCCAGAAAACTGGGTTTAAATTTATAGCCAGCTCTGTTGTAGCAAACGATCATTAGATTCAAATGGATTGTCAGATCAAGACCACACACGATTGATATTCAAAGCAGTTCACGCGAGTTTCAGAGAATATGTACTTAATACACACTGAGTAATTCTGAACGCTTCTGTAGATGAGACAGCCAAAGACAATGTCTAGGGTAAATTTGGAATACTGCGTCCGCGTTGTCTGAGGCTTAAAAGACTAGTAAACGCAAATAACGTAGGATAGGAAATCCGTGTTCCTTATGGGAACTGTAAACACCAGAATCCGAATTCCTGCAGTGCGAGGTCTTTGCATCACACGAACATAATTACCTTTGTTGTACTGCTTTTGTACCTTGGGCGAACTGAAATAAATCCCTTGCAGCGCCATTTTGGATGCTCTTTGGTGATTGAAGTCGAGAGAAAGTCAACTATTTCAAAGGAGCGCTAAACGCAATATTTTTGCATTCCGTTTGATGCATGATAATGAAGGGGTTAATGTAAAGTTACTGAAAGGCATGCGCAATACACCATAAAATTTCTGTCTTTCCGTGTGCGTCATTTGAAAGACTATTCTTCTAAATTTTTTTTTTGTGTGCATCAAAAAGGACTGTTACTCTGCCCTTCAGGTTAATCTCGTAACACCGAACAACTGAGGGCAAACGGCCTTGCAATGATGAGAGTGCCTCGAGTTGGTTAAACAAGATTTCCATTGAAGTCTGAGAACTTAGAATTGGACAAAAGGGAACTCTACAAGGTGCTCAGCGTTTTCAAAATATATTTTTCTTTCGTAAAACGTTTCCTTTGGAATTATTGGCAAATCAGCTGAAATGTTTTCGGTTACTTAAACCCACAGTAATGAAACAACGCTTTTGATGCCGGTTAAAAAGCGGTGCTTTTAACAAAACGATATCAGAAGTGACCCGGATTTCCTACCAGATTCAAAACGTAATCAAAAACGTTATCGTAAGCTGAATCACGCACGCATTTTGGTTGGTTATATCGGAGTACAATTGCATAGATGACGTTACCATTAACAACATTTTGCCTTTCCTGTCATATAAAATTAATGTCTCAGAAGATGTCAAAAGGTATGGTAACACCAGTGACACTGCATGCGCATCGTGCGCCAAATTTTGACGTCATCTGCCGTATGATACCGAACAGACTCGCGGCAATATGAAAATCTATTGTTAAACTTGTAATGTTCTTTCAAACCTTATCAAATTGTCAAGTAAATGAGTCATTTTTGTACGTTATGAACTGATAAATATCTGAATAATGAAGTGAAACCCGACGTTTCAGATTGGACCAAAAATATATTTGAAACTAAGAAATAGTTTGAGTATCTTTGATGAAATTACAATAGTTCAAACAGAGGAGAGCAAAAACCATTTCAATCTCTAATTTTGGCAAATTATCTCAGACTTAACCTCTCCAATCAATTTTTCGCGCTAAGATTCCTAAAGGAATAGATAAACTGTAAAGAGGAAACCAAATCAAGAACAACACAGTCAGTTTTAAATCAAATGTTATTACTCATTTTCAGCGAATGACTCCTCTCTGTAAGTTATAAATTTTTAACAATTTGACCCTCACAAATGCTACATTATAATTTCCGCAGATATTTTTGTAATTTTTTTGGATCTACGGTCGGACAAACCTGTGCTTTAGTTGGAAGCACAAGCGATTTCCTTAGAAGGTTTTTTATCATAACATTTCTCAAGTTTGGTCTCCATTACAGCAATATTTGACCTCGTTTCCGCAGAGAAATTTATCTTCTGATTTGAGATTATCATATCGTTTGACTTATTGTGATTAAAACAATTGCAATATGTTTACAGTATTCCTCGAGTATCTTATTCAAACTCGTGTAGTTTCGTGTCGAGAGGCAATGTTCATTTCACGGCAGGGATCCGCTTAATAACTTATTTTCGATAGTTTTCTCGCGGACAAATAATACAGCGTACATGTATTTGCATAGAAATGGTGGTTAATATGGTCGTTGGCAGATCTGCGAAAATTGTATTTAAGCTTTAGCACATGCATGAAAGGACAACCCTTTAAACGTGACGACAACTGCTGTCAGAACGAAGTTTGACTGTTAGCGAGGCAAATGGTTACATAATTAACCGAAAGGTGACATCAATTACAAGCGTTTGTAATTGATAAAACAAGGTGCGCATAGAACAGCTGAAAAGTAGCTATGCAGATTTAAAAACAACGTGAATAGCACAGATAGCTGTAGTTTAAAGCTCTAGCTTCGATCGAAACCGTTTATAGTTTGAAATGTTTCAACATTTGCCTACCTTAATTAAGATAAACAAGGAAGCGGACAGGAAACTGCGGCGCCAAATTACCTAGGAGAAAGAACGAAACCATTAACCGTGGTAAAGATTGGTTTGTTTTTAAGTTCATCAGATTCTTGCTTAATTACAAAACAAACCTTTGTGAAAGGACCGTGAAATCATATGCGTAGTATGTTTCTAACTTTAAATTAACAGCGCCCGCTGTTTCTTTACGGTTTGGCCAGAACTCAGTGTTTAATCGAAGTCCTTAAGTTTTTTTCAACTGCTGGGAAGGTTCTGGTTCCTTCTGTCTAGACTTAGGAGAGAGTTGACGAGGCCATTGACAAAGTCCACTTCGGGACTGCGGTAACCCTGATTAACAAGTATTAAACGTCGGAAAAGGTCGTTAATTACTTTACGACAACCATGACTGCCGGCTATAAACCGTTTTAAGACGCTCAGCGTAATCACCAGCCGTACGTCGGCTCCTACTTCATCATGATGCTAAATTTCCCCTTACTGCTCTCGATTACGTCGTCCCAAAACAATACTTCGGTGCTATCAGTGTCTTTTGATGTATTTTGGGCATAGTCAACACGTAAAAAGGTTACATATGCAATGCAAAATTTTAAGAGGAGTTCTCATCACAAATGTTTGCCGTAAATTTTTCGTCCAAACTCGAGTGCAGATTAAAATGTTAAAAAAAAATGCTTTCCAGTCGAGTAGCTTGGTTCGAGTGCACAAAAAGAAATTAGAAATCAAAAACCGTACTAAAAAAACCATGTAGTCAGACTATTATTGACGCCCTCTGTTATTACATATTACTCCGTTGTTATGGTTGGGTAAGTTTCCATCCACATCTTGCCATACAACCTGGATTTACAAATTCAGAGCGAACCGCCCCAATTAAACAAAAGCTTTGGGTAAATAGCGGAGGGAAGGGAAAACCCTGGAATATTCCCTATTTGGAAAAAAACCTTTCATTTTGGATGGAAAAATAGCTGAAAATCTTCCTCCTGTCCCAACCTTCCTAAAACCCGAGTCCACACAATTAAAAATCAGTGCGAGGTCGCTGTTCTCTCCAAAGGTAGGCCTTTGATCATCCGAAGAGAAGAAGCGTGGACTCATTTTATGAAAGGGAACTGTTTCTCAAGCCAACCGCGAAAACAAATAATTTTTCTCGTTATCTTCATGATGAAAAATATAGATGGTGAATAACTTCGCTTCAGACCTCGAAGAAGAAAATAAAACCTTTGACTTAACAGTACTATAGTGATCTTTAATTTGAGAAAGTTTCTTTAAACTTAGAATATTCAGTTTAGCTGCATGTACATGCTTTCGTTGGCGGGATGATTATGTATACTCTTTCTTAGTGAGCTGAACTTCTCTCTTTAGTACTGGTACAATATAATACAGAATTAGCTTCTATTGAAAATTATTCACTTCCGACGCATTTTGTGTTAAAATTGTGAACATGAACGCCGCCATTTTGACGTCTTAGTAACCAAGCCTCACGCGCAAAACCGCGGCAAGCAGCTCCCAGACAGTTTCTGCTCTAGTAATCAGGGGAAAAAATTATTATTTGAGTCAATAAGTCTTTTTTGTAATGCTCTTAATCGATTAAAAAAATCGCTAGAAGAGGGAAAAGTAGTGAAACTTTGTCACCTCAGAGAAATGGGCTGGGCTCTGTAGTATAAAGGGCGGATAACGCTATCCACGGGATAAATCGCTATCCAGCTGATAAAAGCTAACAAAATGTATTGCGTTATCCACAGCCGATAAAGATTTATCCAGTGGATAGCGTTATCCACTCTTCGAACAACTGGAGCGAGGCTGTTAAGCAAACTTCGAAATGGCGTTCACAGTCAATTATTAGCAAACCTAAAGATAATATTTGAAAGGTTAGGTTATTCATTGGAATTTAAAAAACACAGCCAATACAATAATCAGCTTATTATTGTAACTGAGTTTAAAAAAATTTGCGGTTTCTGCAGCGTAGCCATCCTTCATTAGATTATGTTAGGACTTTCCTTAAGATACATCTTCGGAAAAACTTTCTCTTCTCCGAATACTCCTCGTACTCAAGGCTTTTTAAAACCTATTCCTCATTTGCAGGGAAAAGCGCTCTTTTAATATCTTATACCACGCATACTATGGTCTCTTACATGGATAGCTCGTCCCCTTTTCAGCTCTTATCAGATATATAATTCTCCTGCGGAAATCTGAAAATTTTATATTGCACGACTCGATTTACAAAGTCCTACCCTCTTCATCGACGAAGTCAGTCATTTTCCAACGTCTCATTATGATCTGGAAGTATTTTGAGATTATAAGTGTTAAATTCCTTTGTAATAAGAAATGGGTGGTCTAGTGCATCCAAGGACCTCCTTAGTCACGCCTGGTACATTAAAACTTTTTTTGCGGTTCATCTGTCACGTGCAATCCTTCTCGAACGCTTGAAAACTACTTAAGTATATCGGCTCCGTCACTCCTCGATATTTTGCACCTGTTCCAGACACTGTTAGCTTTCCATGGCGTAAAGGATTTATACTAAATCTGCAAGTGCGTTACACAGCTTTGTATTTACAAATGAGCTTGCCATAGGCAAGATCACAGTTGGAAGCATGGATTATAAAAGAAGAAAGTATTTGAACTCGTTCAGCTTCTCACCGCGTCCACAAGGATGAGGGTGCAACCAATTCATAACTGTTTTCTGCGAAAATATGCCTTTCCTCGAAGATGGAACCCAAACACCGTAAAGCCAGTTGAAACCCCGTCTGGCGAACTTCCTGGAGGGTCAAAGTGCACTCTCTCGTGATTTATTCCCATTAAGGCAATCATAAGACAATCTACCTTTCTTCGGTCAATGAGTTCAAAGGTCGTTCCTTTGATGTGATTCAGACGAAAAACATGGTTGTCCACGGCAAAAGTCATTTTTCCCTCGTTGTACCTGATGATGACTCTCCTAATGGTGGGTACATCATCTGTGAAAAACTCTCCCAAATAAGGAGCCGCCTCTTGTTGTTGGATAGTTTTCTGTTGCTGAAAAATTAAAGAGATTAATTGATGATTAGATCATTCAGAACCAAGAAGACTCAGCGGGTATCTCCACTGATGCCAGAGAGGCAGGCTGCCATAGCCTTCAGCCACCTTCTTTCCGTGATCTCTTGGCGACCCGTATAAATAATTAGAGGCTACACAAAGGGAAGTTCTTGGCTCTAGAGATCTAATATATTGTTTTTTTTTCGATAACCAGAGCCGCACCTGTTTATGAACCACGTGTTATGATTTTTTCTTGTATGGCCAGGTTACTGAGTTGTTTTCAAAATGGCGGCGTCCAAATTCGAATTTTAGCATATTAGAAGACAAATTTCAAACACATCAGTTTCTCTCTAGAGTCGAACACAGCAAGTAGGTATCAAGTTGTTGAACACAATCTTAATTGGTCGAGATAAAAATTACTATGTGTCTGAGCATACTTCCCGTTTAAGCATTCAGCTCACTGATTATAAAAGTAATAACAACGAGTTAGCGCCTGCTCAATATTCCACGGTTACCTTCACATCTCTGGCCGTTAGTTCTTCGTGGAATGCTATCAACAGTCTCTTAACGCTTGGAAAACAGCAGCCTTTGCAGCTTCCCGTATTAAAGATGTTGAACGCTGGAAAACAACAAAAAAGGATCAGTAATAATTTGGAATATGACGCCCATCGTGGCCTGAGGTGGACTCCTTAACCTTATATCACTTGTTATTGGTTCTTAGTCTTCCTGCGGGGGTTCTCCTTCAGCCCAGGCTCTTCGTTTCCCCCGGCCTAGGTTTTCCTGCCCCCAAAAAATTCAACATTTTTATTCGAACTGGAAAATGGAGGACAAGTGGAAAGGCAGTGCTGAAATTTACTTTACTTTTAAACTTTGAATCTCATTCATTAATTCCAAAAATGTCAGATGTAGACAAACTTACCAAGTTTCAGCTCGGGAAAGAGGAAAATTTTTGATGAGTAGCCATACACAAATCCATTTTTCATCCTTGCAATATAACCGTTCATGAGAAACATCTCCCATGGAGACCCAATGAACTGTTTGCCATCCAGGATAAAAGCTGCAAGGAAAATACCTCAAAATAACACATCTCGTATTGAGACAAAAGTGACGCAATATTTTTCGTTGCAGGTAAACTGGTAATCTATCGCTAAACTCCCAGTTCAATTGGTAGTGAACTCTTAGAAAAAAAAACGACAGAAGAAAGTTAAAGAACTCCTCACCGGGTGAGAAAAATTCTTCGGTCAGGACAGGGGATAGAAAGTCGTCCTCCTCCGTGGAATTGAAAAGCGTAATCTCCAACTGAAGACAAGACAACAACAATAATGCTATTGTTAGATCAGTTAATTTCATGCGATTGGCAAGAGAGAGATGGTATTGAGTGTAAGGGAAAGGGCAAGATGACAGAAAAGGAGGCCGAGGGGGCAATACTGGGAACTACAAATATAGACGCAAAGGTGATAGTAGTACGGATTTGGTCCAAATTTCAAGGACGAAAATCTCTTTTTTTTAGGAAGTTATTTAAATGAATGGAAATCAAGCATTAACTTGTGCAAAAACTGGAAACAAATACCAGCAACATAGTACTTAAATTCCCTACTCGACACCTTATTTGGATCGTTTAATATGATGTTCGTTGTGCGCCATCATCATCAAACAAAAGCTCAGTGGTTCGTAGGAGTTATAAAATCACGCAAATAAAGGGGGCGACAATGAAACCCACACATTCCAACCTGACCATTGGTGAGAAATTCCAGTTCACAACAGCCGATAACGATCTCTTCTCATTCTAAACACTCTATATGCCATCTGTGCCCAAAAATTTTATCCTTAAAGGAAATTTTTAACAGTTCAACAACAATTTTTTGCGATAGTAAAGTTTCTTTCTGACACTACCTTCGCGAGATCCTCCAGTGACGTAAACATTCCACCAGCTGGATTGGCCCATCCCCACTCAAATGGCTGCAGAGAATCCTTCCCAAGAAAACCCAAGGGAATTCTTTGCCTCAACCTGTCGACGGAGAAAATCAAGAGAATAAATAAATGAAACCAAATAAACTTAATCCTGGACTACTCTTCAACATTCAATTCATTTATTTATCTAATTTTTTGTAAGCGTGAATTAAGGCCTATATTATCACTCACTTAGGAGTTAACTTGAATCCCGAGTCATGCATGCCCAGCGGATCAAAAACACTTTTCTGCATCCACTCCTCGTACGAGACGTTTTGCGAAAGGGCCAGTCCTTGACCAAGCAGCCCAAACCCTAAATTACTTGAATATAAAGCAGTGTTATCACTTAATAAGCTTTCCAGTTATTTGTAAACAATATTTAAAACTGAAAGGAATGGAAAGTAATAATAAATAGACTAACAGACCTGTAGCTGACTTTATTGCCTGGTTCAGCAACGAGAGTAAGGTTCTTTATACGATCTAACATAACAGTATTATTGTCTGGACAAAGGTTCTCTTTCATTTCTTTAAGACATGGAGCTTCTCGTGGAATACCAGACATGTGCGAAACCATTTCCCTGAAAGAAACGAAGTGGTTCAGCCTATTTGACAATTGTCCTCGTTTTCAGCAGAAATCAGACCTGGACTAGGTGAAATCCCCACAGGGGATTCCAAGTCCAATACTTGTTGAAGTAATATTAAAAATGATTCCAAAGTATTTTCATTTAAAAGAAGAATTTTACTCATTAAAGTACTCCCTTCTTACGGTGGCAAATTTACTTTATTACCCCCGTTGATAAAACCAAATGTTACTGTAATACTCCCCCACCGACGCAGCAGCACAGTTTCTTCAGAAACTTACCTTCTTTATTCTGAAATGAGTTAATTGGCGAAATTATTTATTGACTGAGTCTCAGTGCATCGATGAGCCAATCAGTCAATGGTTCGCCTGCACCAACTGTAACATTACTACGCCGATAGTTTTACTTTCTATATCTTATTTGTCTTTCTAACTGTGTCTGTGATGGCCCGTCAGTCTGGTTTTCTGTCTGTTTGCCTGTGTAAGTCCATGGCATTCAGATCTCGCATCAAGTAACATTACAATAATTACCTGAGCACGATTTCATGAGAGTTAAATGGATCCTTGATTGAAAACTTTGGCATATATTTCTTGAAAGGGTCATCCAGTGACTTTACCTTCTTCTCATAGTAAAGCTTGTAAAGCATCAAGGCCTGAAAAACCATAACCAAAATGATAAATCTCTGTTATTAACGATATATCAAGGAGTGTTTGTTTCGGAGTAGGGAAATCGAAAATCAAATAGAAAATTCCACATGAAGCGACGAGATCAGGCATGGCTCGATCATTAGGGATTTAGTTTTAAGAACGTAGATGGATTTTAAAAAAAATGCTGCGGCAAATTTATGAAATGGTGGTCCTTATTTCATGCATCAGTGTTTCAAGTCTAATACCTGGTAAAACAGAGACACTTACCGTGAAGACCTTAGTGACACTTGCCACGGGGAACACTGTTTTACTAGACAGATTTGGTGCTGAGGGATTTGATCTGTTCATTTTGCCATACGAGCGCTCCCAGATTACCTTGTCCATGTAGACAACGTTAGCCATGATGGCTATCTAAAGGAGAAATGAAGACAATTATCAAATTGTGTCGAGCAGGACTTTGATGTCCAAGTTTTGATGGATTATTAAGTAAGATGGTAGGACAAAGCTGTAACTGACTGTTAAGCCTGTATGAAACTGGAGTGGATGGTGATGTGAATCAATAACACAGACATACTCGGAAAAAAAGAACTCCAAGTGCTTTAATTGGAGTCAATCTACAACCTTCTGATTAGTACTATGAATGCTCTACACTGAGCAATGGGAGACTCGTCGCAGGCTAGGCCGTTTAACTAGGTCCAAAATGACAAACTTCTCCATACTGCTAGAATAGGAATGTTAATCTGATTATTTAAGTGAAAGATGATGTTGATGATCAGTAAATAACACAGGCATACTTCTAATTCCTACAATCACCATGAGGCCAGAACGTCAA
This sequence comes from Pocillopora damicornis, assembly GCF_964200805.1. Classification (NCBI taxonomy): domain Eukaryota; kingdom Metazoa; phylum Cnidaria; class Anthozoa; order Scleractinia; family Pocilloporidae; genus Pocillopora; species Pocillopora damicornis. The sequence goes on from NC_142678.1 coordinate 2,118,212, forward strand.
AATTCAGTTGGAAAGAAGTGTCCCTTCCCTTAAAGCGAAGAGCAGTCAACGAATCTTCTAGAGACAACATGTCCAACCTCTTTCCAAAAGTCGGAATTGTTGCATCACCAATTGTCACTCAATTTGAGAAAATGGGTTATATCACACCACTTTCTCTTTATACGACCCTACCGTGCGGGGCTGTTCGATCCTTTTTACTTCCAACTTAATCCCTGAACTACCAGGTTATGTCTTACCGTATCATCCTTAGTGTTGGCCTCCTTCAATGCACGCTCAATTTCTATTAATGCTTCTTCAATACTGATCGGCAAAGGTTCCAGTGGAACTGCTTCTGCTCGTACGGGGCAGGCGCTTCTTGGCGCAACAATTGGCTTCTAAGTAGGAACACATAGTTACCTTTATGGAATCGATTTCCATCTTTTAGCGGAGGGGAACTCAGGTAATACGTTCGCAAAGAATAAAACGGACCTTGATATCTGCATACTCTCTGTTTCCGCATTAATGTAACAAGAAAAGCCACGAATATGGTACAGAAACTAATGATGACACAGTTACTCTCTTAACCAATTTAGAAAGCATCAAACAACAAACAGTAACGAGGAATTATATTCTGAGCTTGCAGTTGCGAATAAAAACTTAGCTGATCAGTCAAAGCCAAGCGAGGTCAACCAATTATAATTTTTGTTTTAGTTAGCCGACAAATTGTTCCAATCATAGTTTCTGTTTGGTTTTGGACCTTGACCACCGATCGTAGGGACAAATAATCTTTGGTGTAGTACGTGAGCAATCAGAATTGACCTGCCAAGTCATCAAACATTTTATTTATTTGTTGTCAGCACGTTTCGACTTTCGATCTTACATGTCAATTTATATTTCTAAATGCTATTTTGATGAGCAAAACTCTTTCGTCACTGAGATGAACAGCATGGGAATGAACTCTTGCGTAAAAAAGCCAAGAAATTGTATTTTAAAATATTTCATAGTCATAACGCTGTGTTTATGATGTCTCTTGTATAATTGGAGATTTCCACGTCTACCGATTACGATAATGATTAAGTCTTGATGGAACCAAACCGATTCCGGCGCTTAACCTACTTATTGCCAGCAAAAGATCGGGAAATCCGATTGTATTCAAAGCTGGTCAGTAATAAGTTTACAAAAGTTTAGAATGTTCCGGAGAAAATTGCTTGCGCGCTAGTTTTGAAAGGGCATCATTACACGACAGGTGTCAATCGCTTTTCACTTGAACTTTATTGGTTTCTTAGTAGGTTGTCACAAAACAAACTTTAGATTTTAATTTTGGTGACGTTTGTCGCATACCGGTATGACTTCCGGCCAATATTGTTCGATATGTCCTCAAGTCTTGTTTGTACAGAACACGCATTTAATCTCAACCGAAGACATTCTTTTTAATGATATTTATTTATAATCAAACAGCAATTTAACGGCTAATCGAGTTGGAAAAATAATGAAATTATCCGTATCAATTACTCTACGTGGTGTGGATTGTGAAGCAAATACAAAAAAAAAATAATAAAATACGAATAAAGGCTGAAAATCAAATCTTTAGATTTAGATTACTTTTTTGTTATCAAATGCTAAAATAAAACGATTATTTGTTAAGCCTGCCTTTCGCATAATGGTTTGTGCCGAAAAATCGGGTCCATTACGGAAGGTAAAGTTTACAATCGTCGCTTCCTTTGAAGTTTCTGATAGGCAAAATTTTAGGAAGCAGTTTGCTTTCGAAATGCTGTTCTTGCTAACGGTCAATCAGCCATGAGTGATACTACAGCACATTTCATAGATTTTAAACCTTCGATTGAACTGTGGTGAAGATTTCCCAACAGAATATTTAGCAATAAAATCAACATCCGCTGAGAGAGTCATTTCAATGCTCTGACATTCAACACTCTTTGAAAATTAACGCCGATTATGTAGTAATTGCAAATCGTATGAAACAAACGGTTCATGCACAATTTAAGTAATATTATATTATAAACACTAAACGCAATGTGAGCACGTTAGGTGTACTTTCCTGAAAAGATTCGTTAGATTTTGAGCCGATTTTGAAGCTGATATTGCATCCCAAGTGTAAACATATTGTTTTGAAAGAAATGTTTTCCTACGAATGCAGCCGGTTGATCTTCATTTGACAACTGTAACGGAAAGTGTACGTGTTATTTCAAAACAGGATAAGGCAGTTTTATCGGTTGGCAGCGCCATAGCATCGCTCTGGTCTTCAACAATGTGATGAAACGATTAAGATGTGCTTTTGCAATAAACTAGAATAGTACTTTTATTTAACCAGATACTGAAGCAATACAGTTTAGGAAAATTTCAAATAGAGGAGCGTTAGGTCTTTATTTTGGGTGTGTCTTAATGGTAATATAATCTTGTCTTTGCGAGCTGTGCGTTCATTTTTATTCACGGAATATTTGGTTCTCACTTGCCATTTTACAATTAAGGAGCGAAAACGTTCATTTATATCAAAATCCACCCACACAGCCTGTTGCAGTTTTGGTAAATTATCAATGTTATTACCGCATTTTCAGATCCTAATCCACAAGACTAAGAGAGGTTGACAGAAAACATGCAGAAAATTCTATGCAAATAGACGAACAGAGAAATCACGTATTATATCATTTGTGGGATATCACTTGAAACTACATGCCGTAAAAGGTGCTAGATACTTAAATTTATGGGTAAGAGAAGATGATAATAAAAATAATATCTTGTCACATTTGTCTGCATCAAAATTCTAATATTACATGCCGTCAAAACAACAGTAAATCCAATTCAGTGGTAGGTATTTCGCTGATTTGGTGTGGGGTGGCGGGCATACGCACGAATTTAAGATTGAGAAATTAGGATAAAAATTCAATTTTGGAATCGATGAAGCGCAATTGTTTGGAATCGTACCTGTTCGAGATGACGCTTTTCATCGGTTTTGTCCTCAAATTTGTAATAGGACATTCTCCAAACGAATAGGGCAGTCATTACCATTGACACGATGATGAAGACCGCAAGAAATAGAGTCAACTGGCGTATTCGTTTCGAGTAAGCTCGGACGGTAAAATTGTCCATCTTGCCCTTGCTGTGGTGATCTGACCAGAAGCCGTTGGTGCTTGCACTACTAGGCAGCGCACCTAAGAAGCTGTCTCTACCGGAAATTTTAGCGTCGTAAACATTAAATGACATCTGCGACTCCGCGCCTGGGGATTGGGGCGATTCCGGTTCCAATTTTCCCAGTCGGTTGTCCGTGTCCATGTTGGGATCTGGGTGTAACTGTAGTCGAGTCATTGAAAGTGTTCCTTTCTGTTCATCTGAAGCCTTTGAAATAAAGGAATAGAAATACTGATATGGATAACGTAAAAAATACACTTAAGAACTTTTAGATTCAATTTTCACGAGACAAAACAAAAGTAATAACAATAACCAAAAAGGGCCCCGTCATAATTTATCGCATGGGAGTCCCCCTCCCTTAAATTCTATGCACCTCCCCCCCCCCCACCTTTCGGATATAACTGATAACTGGTTCCCAGGAATTAAAGGAAATTGTTGGGGGAGACAATGAGAACTCAAACAAAAAACACGCAAATTGCTTGAAGAGTCACCAAGTCTGAAATGGTTTAAAAATTGAGTTTGCATTTGACCAAGAGCCCTAAACTTCCGTAATGTCTGTTTGTGATTTGCGATCTGCAACCGGCAGTAAAGGTAATCGACGCAGCCGGCGGCTAAGTTTCAACAGTCCACTTTCTCTTCTGTTTGCAATCACCGGTATACTTTATGGTTTTGTATGAGATTTGTTATTCGTGAAAATAAAATGCGTTTTTGCCAGTCACAGGACACAGTGAAGTAAACCCAATGCTATATAGTTATCATAAATCTTATTATTTCCTAAAGAGCCAGTTTGACTGCGTCGGCGGGAAGTGAAACAGTTTAGTTGGCAATGAACTTCTAGTGACACCGCTGTGTACAAGGACACTGAACGCAATCCAATACAGTTGCAACGGGATTGCTTTCCTCACTCCATTGCTCATAAATCAGCAGTGATATCTATTATGTTCGCGTGGGAGCCACAAGCTATTCACTTTGCACTCAACACAGATTACACGCTGCTGTAAACTTGGTCATAACTCAGCTATTGCACAGTTACAAATAGCGCGCTTAGCAGAAACTATGTTAGTTGAAAGAAAACTTGTTGTATTTTTCATGTGACGTATGTTTATTGAGAATAGCTCTTTGATCAGTATCACAGAAAAAAAAACCTTCTCACAGTTGTCTCAAGAAGGTTATTAAGATCGGAAATTACGCGTTGATTCTAATATATAACATTAAAGTTTTAAATTTGTGACTGTTATATAAATTACTGCGGTAAAGGTAAGTTATCGTGGACTAAACTCTGAGGCTGGACAGCACGCAAACCACAGAGAATGTCATTCAAAGGTTTTTAAATTACTTTTCATTTAAATACACTCCTACTTTTAGACTCTCATAATGAAATTCACCGACGTTCACGGCCTTTCCGTCGTACAGTTACGTAATTTTTATGAAATGAGTACAACCTGTTAGGAATTATTAGTTTTGGATCCTTGACAAACCAACTTAAGATTATTTTATTTTTAGTGCAAACAAGTGAGTGTCAGTCTGTTGACTGAATCTTGTCATTTCAGCACTGCCGTTGTTGGTGGTATGTGGAGATGCGATGCTTGCATAGAAATGAACCACTCTTTCATATCAGAAAAACGACCGACGGCGAGAGAAATTCAAAACGTCAAACAGCGTACCCACAAGTATTTTTATTGTAACACGTCTGAATGGAGGTTTCATTTAATGGCGCCGGCCTTTGTTCAAGGCGCTTTTAGCATGCTTCCCATTTTTAAAAAAGAAAGTTCCCTCTTGTCTGCTTGCCTCTCAAAAATAATTTGTCGACGTTTTGAAACTAATGCACAGCTCCGCCTCTAAACGCAACAATAAAGTTTTGCTAGTTGTACCTCGTCTGAATCAAAACTTGATCAAGTTTTATTGTCTTCGCTGCATTTTTCTTTTCGTAGTTCAAAAAATTGCGCACCCAAGCTTGAAAGTAATTTTGCTCTGATAGACTATTTTCCTTAAGGAAGTGATGGCACAAATATTTTTCTGTTTTTTTTTTTTTTGCTTAAAACTAGCCCCAGGAACTATGTCGGCTTCGCCTGTGAAATTTAAGACTTAAATTAATGAACTATTGCGCGTTCTGTCTATTTGTCGAAAAGCTGATACCAACTCGAAGGAAATTATTTGTAGGTATTGTTGTGATAGACTATACCAAGCTAGTCAACAAAATGAAATACAAAATCTTTCTCCGAGAGAGCGCAAATTTTTGTCAAATTTTAGTTATTGAAGGCAAACAATGATAGTGTCTTGACAAGGGCCGGCGAAGGAAAGATACCTTTGTAAATTGTCGACCATACAGAATTATATAACGCTTAGAAATGACTACTGCAAATTTCCCCTATTTTACCTCGTTATCGCTGAGTTCGTTCGGTCGAAAAGGTTCTGAAGAGATCTTGCAACTTTTGGTGCAAAAAAATATTTTGAGTAATAACCTTTCCACAAGGGTTTTAAAAGAAAACTCTACAGAGAAATCCATGAAAACAGCCTTTCAGTTCGTTTTATTAATTACAAGGAATTAATAAATAGCTGAAACCGATTTGATTGCAAGTTAGTGCGAGGAGAGACAAAATTTTGCCGTCCGGTGTAGACCTGCAAAATATCTGTGCCACAAAGAAATCGACGACAAGTGTCTGACGATTGTCAATACTTCAGTGAAGTAAACCAGTAGTTAATTAGGCTTATAGTTGACAAGTGAAAAGCCCTTGGATTATCAAAAAGTTAGCACAAATAATTTCTAGTTCGTCGAACGAGTTAGTAGAAAAATGTTTTTTATTTCTACCGACTTGAATCAAAAAATTACATTGTAAGAGCGATTTCGATGACGACATGCATTGTCAGCCCACTAAATATTGTTTTTCCCATTCTAACTGCTTGCCATGATAAGAAGCAGATTAATTATCGACTTCGTTCATAAGCAGAGCAAGTCAGCCACCGGGCATTTTGAACAGCGCGATGTAAACATGGTGTTTAAGTCTGTGCTTTCACTGTTTTTGGTCATCAAGATTTCCACACTCGGATTTTAAGTTCAACAAAAATAGCTAGTGCGGGTATTCCCACAACGCATTCCCAAGAGTATGACAGAGAAAGTAGTAAAATAATAGTGAAATCAAGGTAGGTTTAGGCGGCAAAGCGGTACAGAGTGTCAACGCAGTTTTTTTGGCACTTACCTTTAAAGAGCAGCCGTTTTCTTCTCTTTTTTTGGACGAAAATTTTTCGTTGCTTCCAGCTGAGTTTCGAACAGAAACAGCTTTAGACATTACTGGCGAATAGGCGACTAAAGCTTACAAAAACGTTCTCAGGGTTGAGGAATTCTGTTTGTTGAACGGACTCCCCGAGGACACAATAACGTCTGAATACTGATGCTAAATTACATAAATATCTGCATAAATCCTACACACCGACTTAATTACTTCATCATGTCACCAAATGGCTTTACCTATCAATCGACATTACAATTATTGTACACAATCGTATCAAATACTCCTGAAATATTTCCTGTTCTTTTAGTGATAGCCTTGTTTGTTCACTTTTCATGGTATGCAAAAACAAAAAAAAGCGTCGGCTGCGACTTTTAGACTGCTCCTACCTTACACTCTTTTTGTGCGAGTTTGCATTGTTGTCTTCGCTGTCTAGATTTATCTCTAGCTTTCATGGACATAGCTATGACGAGACAGATTGTCTTGAAACCTTGGGATCTGATTCCGCTCTCATTCGGGTTGTATACAGGGCAGAAACCCACCATATCACGTCTCACTTTGGTGTGACACAGCTCGTGATTAGAGATCAGAGTCCATGGAAGCCTTTTGTAAACACAAGCATCTGTTCTTGTGTGACAATTAAAAGAAATGCCTTTCTGTTTTTATAATACTGGCAATTAAACGCGAGAGAAGTCAGAACGCGCAGTTGGCTAGGACAGGAAGGGGCGTGGAAGATGTCACAACCACAACATGCGCCTCCTCTCGAGACATTTTTCATGGGCATGTGACAAAAGAACAGAGATTCACGATTTTTGGATAAAAAAATTACTGTAAGTACTTTTGAAATGGAGAGTGTTTATTTTTCGGAGATTTAGATCATGGAGACAATGGCATCTACAAAGGTGGATGCAATTAGCTCCCCAATATCACTATTTGCCATGGAATTAATAGATAACTTTGGAGTTGATAGAAGGGGTCAGGAGCCCAGGGGCTTCTGAAGGGGTATAATTCTTATGGATGGTAAAGTTATCACTAACAATTAACGGTCTAATAGGCATAGATCCGGGTTTTGCAGAAGTCAAAGTTTAACTACTTGACAGCCTACTGAGGTCCTTACCGGGCCAAGGTTTGAGAGGCAGCGACCGAACGGTAAAGGTTGTGGTTATTGAACAATAAAAAAAAAACAATCAAACAAACAAACAAAGAGAGACAAAATAGAAAAAAAAGGAAAAGCAGAACAAGAAAAAACGGAAAAAAGTAAGGGTAGAATCGGGAGACGTCACTTAACGCTCGGTGATGCGCACGCACTGTCTTTCATTCATCTTTCGAAACCCATTTCAAACTGCATAACTCAGGCCGGCGAACTAACGCGTTAATCGTCAAGAATATATCCTGGTTTTCGATAAGGATTGTTACTACAGTTGTAGTAAATATTCAAGCATATATGTATTACAAAAAGCGAAGGAAATTTGACAAAAATTTCTGATAAAAGAAAATTTAAATAAAGCGTTACGAAGTGCACCATTCGGAATAATTCAGTCTTCGTCATCTTTGCTGGCCCGTTGAAGATTAACAACTAGCAACCAGACATTTTGCTGCCAGTAGAAAGTTCTCAGCCGTTTACATTCTCTGTTCCTAGAGGCTGATTTAAAATTTTCTCGTTTTGTAGCCAGGGAATTTATCGATGTGAACTACAGCTCCAATCTAACTCTGGCGAAATTCTAATATTTGGGTACATTTGCATGAATCCAAGGAATCTTACGCGTTCTTAACTTTCTGTGATGTTTTATTGAAGAAGTATGACAGTTTTCCCTCTTGCGTTTTTCACGTAATTGTTCAGGAAGACTCTGCAAGACCTGCAAACTTCGTATATTCTTCTCTTCTTCGGTTGTGCCGGTTGACGTCTGGCAGAAGGTAAGTGAAATTTTAACCACGACAATGATGAAGAGGAGATTTGCCATTTATGCCTTTTGTTGAAATCTCAATAGCGTTTTCATCCCCACTAGACTTCACTTTTTGTGGATATCATTGATGAAACTGCGCCAAAGACCAAGGTTACTTGCCGGAAAGTCTCAAACTTCTACGTACCTATATTTATTGGCAAAAAATTAAGTTGAAATACTGTCATGTCGCTCACAGTTTCTTCGACGAGTTTCTGTGTTTTTTCTTCGATAAAGGTTTCAATTTGCTCATGGTTTTCCCTTCAGTTGAATATAACCGACACATCTAAGATCTCATGCCTTATTTACAACGCGCCTTTGTGAGAGAGGATAAAGTGTCTCTCTTGGCTCTCGTTGTCCGGCCTCCTGCAGTGGCTGGAGTTAAGCCCAAGGTAATGGAATTAACTCCCTCAAGGCCTTCGGGGTCCTAGGAAGTCTGAGGTTCCATACCTGACGGGAAATCAGATTTTTTTTCCATTTTCCTCTCTCTCGAGACAAGACCGCTACAAACACTTTTTTTCTTCAATTTTACTACCGAGTTCAAATTTTATATCTCTACTAATCTTACTCTCTCAACACTCTCGAAACTGCTGATCCAAGCAGAGTGTCTCAATGAGATGATAGCTTATTCGACTCAAAGTTAAATTCTTTCTGTTACAGTTAACAGCGATGTTAAAATTAATCATTTTCGATTGTTTTGAAAATTTTAGCCTGTGATCACCTATGAAAGTAGCCCACCCACTCATCACAGAGTCTCCGTGGCAACACAGCGGTCAAACGTCAAGCATGCGTAAGTGGTTCAATTTTGGACAGTTGCGCGTCAATTTCCCGCGCAAAATTTCTCATCCCCTTGAGGGACAGTTTCATGATGAATTGATCATTGCAACTTTGCTAACTTTTCCAAAGACTTAAACTTTTATTTGTAGCACTTAGGTATACTTTATCAAGACGGTCCCCATGAAGCACTTACAACTTCTTCTCTACTACGCGTTTAAGAAATTATCAATAGCTCCAATGCTGAATTTTTAGGCAAATGCTAGCCCTTACATTTGTAGCGTACCGTGGCTTGTTTATGACTCCCTCATTTAAGATAACAAATCAGTGGCCGCGTTCTCTTCAAGTAGCGAAGTTTTAGCGACATATAATTAGGGCATCGATAAAATGAACAATCATATTAAAATGTTCACTGATTTGCAAGTAAATTAGTATTCCTATGTTTTAACATATTCTATAGTTTGTCATCCTTCCTCTCCTGACCTGTGAAATGCAATGAAAAAAATTATTGTTTATCAGGTTTAGAATGTACTTGAAAGTGCAAAAGAATGAGTTAGCTGTCTGCGCCCTGACATCAGTATGCATATTCCTTATACTGTTCTCTAGACATTTCCTAAGGTGCTAATAAGGATAATTTGTTCAGTAGTGAAGAGGTTCTTTAGTTGCTGATCATTCCTTTATTCTCGTGCCAGAATTGTGTGTGTCGGGATTGATATTGTAAGGAAAAATTAGGTTTTAGTCACTTTTGGGGGTCAAAGAAGAGTTAAGGCGATAATCAGTTGAGTGTTGAGGGAATCTTCATGTTTTCTCTGTGTCACTGCAATTTATTTTCCTGTTCATGTTATAATATAGTTTGCTGTATGTCTGTTCAGTTACGCATATATGCAACGAATAAATTACGGTTATACAAGGGGAGATTATCTTTGCTTGAGTTAAGAAACCACTGATAGAGATGCCTGCGCCGCGTATGTCACTAATTTTTGTTTAAACCGCGTAATACACACGCAAACGGCATAAAAAGACGATACTTCCACTTACTACGTCTTTCTTCAAATAAAAACAGCGTCCGTTAACTCTGATACATTCGGTGAATCCCTTGTTGTCGTTTCCATCCTTGTGTCTTCTGACAGCGACCCCACATATCTTTTCCCATTGCTCTTGGTATCTGGCTTTTTTTGTTTATTTCTTCGCAGAATCCAACGACGGGAGTGAAATCGAAAAGGTTTATTGCTTTCGGAGTTGATTGTCATAATTAAATTACAGAGGAGTAAGATGAACAGGAAAACGAAGAGAGGCCTGGACGACTTCATGACACAACTTCTGAGGAAAAAAAGGGACAAGATCATTAAAAATTGTCATAATTATGCGTCACAATCATTGTTTCTTCGTGTAACTTTATATTCATTCATTCAACTCCCATAACGCATACCTCGTTCCCAACAAGTAACCTCGCAACTCAATTGATAGTAGCGCCCGACTAGTCTCTGGTAACAAGGTTTTGATTTAGAATCCCGTCGAAGCTTGAATTTTTTCTGGCTTTTTTCTGCATACGCTATAACTTGCCGAGACCCTTCGAAGAGGTACGCAAGAATTAGTTCTGCCCTAAGGATTGTGTACATGTACTGGATTCAAAAATGCCGGGTGGATAACAAGATTTTAAACCATTTAAAAAAAAAAAAAAAGCAAATTTCAGATTGAAATGAAATGTTATTGATCAGCACGATCACTTAACTTATCAGAAGTAAATTATACGCGATTCGCTATTAATTTAATTAGTTGCTCGCCGTTAAGAAGATTTCTACCGCAATGTTCTTTCACGGTAGCTGGCTCTTACCGTACTCGATTCATAACTTCATTGTTTTTCTTTCCTTCATACAATGTTTGTGTCGTTGTCACTGATTTTGTGCATCCATACTGTTAACATGGATTCCCGTGTGAAAAATTATCCGGCATAAGCTCAATTCGTACACAAGCGTTCTAAAATCAATTAACTCAGAAACTGTTTTATTTTAACATGCAGTGGTTGAAATTAAATTGAAAGCAGCAGGAGTCTCACGCAATAATACGGTTTTCAAAACCAAGTGAATTATCACCTACATTTCAGGTGTTCCCTCAACTAATAGCCTAAAAACGTCTTTAGTTACCTCATTTTCATGTTAAAGTTAATGGCAGCTGCTAATCAAAAGTTTCAACAATCTTCCCATACAATGGCAGGTTAAATTTCCTCCACTGACTTTGTGATCGACGCTTGCTAACGTGTATTCATTTTGATGCAGGATTGCAAAAGCTAACAAGCTCTTTCGTCAGATCAAACGCTAATGGCCCCTGATGTGCACAAAAGAGCTACTTTAACAACGACATCTTTGAGGTGGTGTTAAGTTGCAGTTGGTTTTGTGGACTGGAAAGCCAAGCTGAGATGTCAAGCATTCTCTAATGACTTGCCAATGACTTCAGTTTTTTGAAGATGTTTTTCTCACTTGCAGGTTGCATTGAACAATAAAATTTTATTTACAATATCAAAGCGCCACTTTCGGGTTTGGTTTATTAATCATATCTTTCGTTGAGCGAAGTACCACTGCATAGTCATAAAACTAAAAAATAAAATGACTGTGAATAGCGAGCTGTAAGGCGAGTGACTCGTATGTTTTTTTTTTATATTGTTCCCCCAACATTCCGTATAGGATTATAATGCTATAGCACCAAGGAAAATGTGATCCATTGCTTCTTGTAAAATTTCAGATAAACGTTTTTAACTGAGGAAGTAAATCTAATTATTGTAAACGTAATATTTGGGGAGTTTTATGATGTAAAGACGAACTACCGTTCATGCAAAGAACTTTGTGAAGAGCACACTGCGTTTGTTTTACTACGACCATTAACGATGCTAGATCATCCCTTTAGCACTACATGTGAACGGTGCCTGGAGTCCGCAGTAGAAACGCGAATTTGCCATCGGGGCTCCCAGTTTCGGAAACAAAAAAATTTGCAGTGATTCGAGGTTTTTATTTCTTGTAGGGCAACTAGGAAATAAAAAAAGTTTTGACACGAGACTGCAGTACTATTTTTTCTCCTCACTGAACGTATTCCCCCATCACATTTTCATTGGCAATGGTTTGCGTATGCAAGCTCCTTATTCTCTAGAATTCGTGGTCAAGAAAAATTCACCTTCCGTATTCTCCCTGAGAGCTTTTCAAATAGCCTACCGAAAGTAATTTTAAAAAGGCGCCCTGGGGAAAAGTAACGATATGTGAGTCCGCAAGATACATTTTTAAACCTTTCAGTTGGCTGTGATCGGCGGCAGTGCTTCCATGACCAAGAGCGATTAAAAAAAACGTGTACAGCCCTGATAGTCCGGTTTCAAAAGAACTTAGTTTTTATCTCTATTTCATTGATTTTTATTTTTTTATTCTCTTCCACGAAAATCTATATTGAGAAGTTTTTCCATAATTTAAATAATCTCGCAACTGGAGACCGGAAAACGCTTGGGTGGGTTTAAATGTTAGGAAGGCAATTCGAACATGGCAGCAATACACTAAGATTTTAAGGTACGAAAAGCCTTCTCTCATCTCGACTAGTTTGATCGCAAGATACATGTGAATAATCAGAAAAATTATGAACTTGTTAGAAATGCATTTCGAAAAAAAACGAAAATAATGATACAATAAAGTCGAATCTAAGACATTTTTCTTTGTGTTAAATACTTTTAGCAAGCAGAACGAAGGGCAAAAGAAGCAGCTTAGTGAATATCAGCAAACTGATTTAAAACCATTTGTTTTAACCCTTAAACGAACTTATTTAAAAAGGCCCATATTAAAAGTTTTCTGTTAATATTCTGAATAGAAACGGGTTAAACGACTTACCTTTTTCTATCTTTTAAAACCGCTGATATGTCTGATCTACAGCAATCGACTTCCCTCAACAAAACTTAATTATCTTTGTTGGACAACTTCTATTTATCTACAATGGAAGCCCACGTTTTTCACACTGACTGCAAATAAAAAATACATTCAACAAATTGTTGCCTATTTCCGGCATTCGTTTGGCGAACATGAAAGGGTGAAATTGAGGAAGATGTCTCGACATTTTACGTAAAATAAAATATATTATTAAACGCAGGCTAAAGAAATTTGTTTCAAGTCCAATTATTTTAGCCATTAAGTTTATTGCTCTCCTAGGAGAATGTTTTCACAACTCTCGCAGCTGTTTCAAATGAGAAAGGTTAAAGTTCTTTGTTCAGTGCTAGATACAGAACTAAAACAAACTATTTTGTCTCATTCAACAACGAAAGCTGACATTTAAAGACAATCAAACATAATATGAACAGATTTTCAAATAAGGTGTCTGTTTGATTTGTTAACTTTCTTTCAGAAAGCAGCTATTTTGAACTCGTTTTGTTGCGTTCTGTTCTGTTTTGTTTTGCCTCTAAAAATAACCGGTTTAACTTTACAAAATTAATTAGTTGTGTCCAAAGTGCATCCCTGTGGGCAAAACAGCTGATTCCTTCCTGTAAGTCAATTTTAAAACCACGCACACGCATCAAAGCCAGCTTCGGAAGTCCCGAATGTAACAATTTATTGCATGATATATCGTATTATCTTCCAGACGGTATGTTGCATAACAGCGGTTTAGGCCGGATGCTTTAGGCCGTAGCTTAGTAGGCAATTCGTGCAAAACGGTGCGATTGTTCTATGCGCCCTAATCACGCAGTGAATCGATATCTTAGGTTCAACTTTTGTGTTCCTGTCGTGCAGCATCAGAATTAGAGTTTTACTTAGCAGATTGGTTGGTTCTGTGTGTTTGGCGGGAGCGAATTTTTCATTCGAGATTTGATCCTTTAATATAATTTTTACAATATATTTTTCAACCTATAGAAAAGTGATGAAGTACAAGGATGCATATTCGAGTGAGTTCGTATACATAAAATTACAAATAACACTTGTTTCGCATTCAGGGATTCTTAATTGACTTAACTGAGAACTAAATTTTTTGCGGTGTTTAACCTTGGGGATTTTTTTGTCTGCAGAAATACCTTCATTTACGACCGAGGGCATATTGTAAAATCCGTAAAAATTAACGTCCGCAAAACTTTCACACCACACGGTATTAATGGATCCTTCCCCGACGCATTTTCGTGCCGTTCGCGCTTAGCATTGTTGCTTACTGAAGCTTTTCAGGGCAGATTAACCCCACAGAGTTTAACGATGTTTTTTTGATGCAGTGGTTTTGAATTCTCTTTAATTTAACCCCAAGTGACAAATAAAATCTATCATTAAATGAAGACTCTGTCTGTCTTCTCTCTGTGGTTTCCTTTTAGAAGTCTGAGCTGAATGTCCACTAGTTTGTCATCACGACAAATTTAAGGAACTTATATGATTAAATTCAATTCATTTCCTACTTCTAAAGAATGAGAAGATATTCTGTTGATAAACAGAGTTTTTGCTAATGGTAAACTGATCACAATGAAGCTGAACCGCTTAATACAGAAACTAAGTTTGTCATTTAAAATCTGTCTTTTTTTCTTCAACTTTTATCATCCCTCTTCCCTTTAATTCATTCTTGCCTCTCTGCCGTCTTTTTTTTTTTCGCCTTTGACCATTAACGGACTGTTTACTCCTGTAAGCGATATATTTTCAAGCAGTAATAACCGAACAAATCATTATATCATTTTCGAGCACGCTAGAACCCAAACAGTTGAAAGACTCAAGGAATCACGGAAATAACAAAGCCGGAGTTATGTTTCCAGCTAAATGTGACCTACCATTAAGAATGAAATGTAGTATGACATGAAAAGTTTGCTAGAGGTGTATCATGAGGATTGACGATTTTTTTGTGTGTCTGTTTTTATTTTGTTTTGTTTTGATGTTTGCAGGAAAAATCTTTTGCGGTTTGAAAAGACAAAGACTTATGCTGAGAGCAAATCTTGCCAATTATCTGTTCAAGCAGCAGAAAGAAACTTGAAAATTGTTAGCTCTCTTCCTTAAATTGTTCAGTAATACTCGGAGAATGATTCGTAGATGGCTGTGTCATTGAGTCCAAATATGCGAACTGACACACGGACCTGCGTACCTTTTTGTATTTTCTTTTCTTTTCCAATTCGACTGTTATTGATGTTATTCTACGAGGAATTATTTTTGCAGACCGAGGAGTATGCGTTTAAGCAAAGAGCTGTAATTGAATTCATATTTCCATGAGATTGCGTGAGAGCCAGCATTCGTGTGTATCTGAAGCCTCGAAGCAACAAACCCCCCGCTATCACAAATATGGAAAATCATGCTAACACAATTTTGATGAGTAAGAGCTTTCCTGTAGGAGGAATATTATTATTGTCTAAGCAATTTCCTTTAGGACGAAAAATCTAGATCAGTTGAAGAGGCCAAGAGCAAAAAAAATTTGTAAACTATCCGGTGTATATCGTCAACTTTTAAAGGCCATAATTTGACATTACAGTGAGGTTAAAGGTGCTATGTAAGACAAAATATTGGGTCTTAAAGAATAAGCATAGAGTTTTCAATTCCGTCATTTTAAATTGATATCATTAGTATCTATCTTTGAACAAGTTAGTTCAGGTGTTTGGTTTATCAAAGCCACTTAGCTGTTTTTCCATCTTATTGAAACAACATTTCTTGATTTCCCTGCAGTGGATGCTATAGAGCATGAAAAGCGTGGTTACAAAATCTTTAAACAAAACGGATAGACGATACAGAAAATAAGAGGCTCTGTTCCTTCTTTAGACGAAGGGGTATTTCAGTGGGCTCAAAAAGTAAAAATTCTCAAATGAGGTCTCGATCCATTTTGTTTGTGCCTTCCTCAGGATGTGCGTTATGGTAATGGCGATGAAACGGGAACACAAGCCTGAGGCTGCGACTCAGATGTAATAGAAAGGCATAGTAATCATGTCTGACCTTTGACCGTCAACATTTGGTTTTATTTTCCTTTGTATCATTCTTGCAATTTAGACGCTTTTTTCCTAGCTGACCTGATTTACATTGTGCATGTCCTTCAGTCTTTTTATTCAGAAGATCCAACTATCAATTTTCCGCCCTAACTGACATGCATTTCTTGTCAATCTGGCTGACAACTCGATCCTCAATAAAAATTTCCTTGATTGATGCTTGTCTTTCATCTCATCAACTTTCGTCATGGAAATGTATCGGTATTGTGAGGTTATTCCTGGGTGAATGGATCAAAGTGGTAAAGCTCAGGAGGAAGCATACCAATGCTCTTAATCATTAGATTAGTAATCTAAAATACCTAAATATAAGCTGACAAAGGCTTCATTGATACGCGAAGCAAAAATAGAGTTTCAACCACCTTCCAAAGTATGATAAACAGTAGCTCTCATTTGAGTGGTCATTAATGGGTGGTTTATTCGAAGACTTAGCAAGTAGAACCACTTACTGCTGCGTTATAAAGATTATCGCACGAAAGTACAGTTCAGTCTTATGTAAGCATTTTATATAGAGACTTAAAAACAAGAATCACTTCCAACAACGAGTCTTGATGATTCGTTTGTTTACTTGTTTGTTTACACCAGCTGGAATTAGGCAGAGATGTGCGGATTAGGACCCACTGAGACAAAGATAAAAATCATAGCACAAAGCTGGGAGCTACGCGACCCATATTCCCTTGCTTGCGATAATCATGGCTATCAATCTCCTCATCGCCCTTAGGCCCATTTGTTCGAAGGCCGATTAGCGCTAACCCAGGCTCAAGTTTTAATCCAGGTTTCTTTATTTCTTTGTTCAAAAACCTTTTGGAGAAAATTTTCTCAATTCCTTCTAGAGCATCTAACGATCAAATTGCAAGCTTTTAGACCTGAAATCAAATTTTTTCACCAACCCTGGGTTATCTTAACCCTGCTCTGAACAACCCGTGCCAGGAGATAAGAATGTGTTACCATTTGCAGATAGCGTTTATAGCATGTTTTCCACAGTTATTCTAAGATCATGAGTAAAATCGGGCCTAGGCCCAATCCTTTGACCTACTGTGCTCTATTCAATGAGCCAGCTAGGTGTTGCGATATCAATAAGTGCATGCAGTATCTAAAGGTTTTCACATTTTGGCGAAAACGCATCATAGGTCAAAGTTTTAACAGTTCTTCTAATGACAACTTGCTGCTCCACATAATTTTTTTAGCTACAAAAGTATTTATGTCTAATATTTGTCTCTACAAAAAAAAAGCACAAATAAGAAACAAATTAAGCTCCATCTTCATTTCCAATTTTTTTCAACTTAACTACAGGAATATTACTGGGATTCTTTAAGCAGCACAGAGAATTGATTATCGGGATTTTTTTGCAAAGGATGATTTAACAGTGGGGGTTCTTCATCAAGTGATAAATCTACAAATCTTTTTATAAAAAAATTAAAATTTTAGAATTTTACCAAATATTATGCTGTTTAAAAACATCTTGTTGGATTTAATATTCAAATCTATTTCAGCTTTTTCTTGCACATACTCTTTTCTGATCTATTGACTAGACTTTTTATGCATGAATTCTCATTTAGATGTTTTGTTTTTTTAATTTAAGTTACTACGCGTTACTCCAAACAATTTGTCTTTGATTTCGCCGAAAATGAGAGTGGTATTTCTGTGAACAAAAAAATACGTAAGATTCAATTGATTTAATTGTAAAAGCTACTCCAATTTTATTGTCTTACGCCACACTTGGCTCAATAGAGCCAGTAAATCTACAAAAATCTTCAAACTTTGCCTTGTAAAGTGTGGTTTTGATGGTTTAGATGTCTAAAGAGGGTAACAGTTGAATACAAGGTCAAATGTTTGCGTGGACAAATTTTCAAAAAAATTTCGTTAATTAAATATGCCGTATTTTTCTGATTGATGTAGAACACAAATTATAAAAAAAAAATCTAACCCTGCTTTGTGTTTAAGCTTGCTTTTTTCTTAGGAATTTGCCCATTAATCTTTTCAAGTTGATAGCCCATGTGCTTTCTTTTGAAAATCAGATTTATTTTATTTTTATTAATCGATGAAAACAATGATAAGATTTTTGGTAATTTTAAAGCAGTACCTCGGGTGATTTAACTTCCTCAACAAAGCATTGCGTGATGTTCCAATAAAAATAATCTTTTTTACAGAAATCCATTTAATTCTATTTTTGTTACTTATGCTAGAAATGAAAAAGTTTGACGCACTTCGTTAAGCAAACTCTTGTTGGTATAAGGAAGGGAGTTTGTAAACTCGAACACGGATTTTCACGATTTATGTGTAGAAAGTGTAGTTCATGTTTGCTTCTTAATTATCTATAACAAAGCTGAAGCATAAAGGGGATGATCAAAGGCAAATTGACCAAGAAGGATTAAAAAATATTTAATGCGATTGACAACTTTGGTTGTAACGTCGAGGTGAAATCTTTACTGAGATTAGATATAGTCGAAGTTATATTTTACTTCTCAGAAACGGTTATGTTTTTTCATATTACCCAAACAAGGGCTCTTCCTTCTAGTCTAAGTACTCTTTTCACTTTAACCCTCATTCACTTTGTATCCAAAGTTGTTTTGTCGATTAATGCGCCGAAAAAGTTAAACAAAAGACAAATTAAAATGATGAAATGGTGGCCGACGTGAAAATAATAGCTTTTCGTCTTTAAACAAAAACTGTACAAGTGATCTTATCTCTGGCTACACCCAGTATAAAAAGATAAAAGTTTCTTCAATGGCGGACACGTTTGATAGCGGAAATTAAAAAGTTTTGTACACTTTAAGCTGAGAATTTTTAAATCTCCTGAAACTTTTCGCCTTTTCAAACGGTAATATGTTTTACATAAGTAAGTGACCTAAAGTTTATTATGGAAATCAGGCGGTGAAATGTCTAACAATTACAGTGATTGCCTTTTTAACTAAAAATCCAGAGTGGAAGGTCGAAAGAAATGAAGTTAGTTACACCGTCGTAAAACAACAAACTCGAAAGACATGGTTTTGCTCTTTGCAATGGATTCAAGACATGTACTAAGAAGGTACTGATAAATCTGTGAGAATATCTCTGAAAATGTCTTACAAATATTTTCTGAAGTAACTGAGAGATCTATTCATTTTTGTTACCATGTTTACAAGGCATAAACGTGCTAAAATTTTACCTGGAATAGAGTATTAGAACGCCAGAAAAATTTTTTTAGTTCTTTATTTGCTTTATGTGTTTATTTGAGAGTTACATTTCAAACTTAGTAATTCAGAAGCTGGGTATCATTGACCAAGATTTTAAAATAATCAAAATGTGCAAGAAACATCGTAGAAAAAGTTGATATACACGTAATCTGGTAAGGGCATTTTTAAAGTGACAAAAAGTAGCTTTTAACAGTAATACATCGGCATGTAAATTTTGGAAGCTTTATGTTGGGGTTTTTCGTGGGTTTACTAACTAAAGGGGTAAGTTTTGCTAAATTTGATTCATATACCTGTCAATCCGCATCATGAATTTTTTTTCAAGGTTAAATCTGCGAGGATTTTTTTTTGACGATGTTTTTGACAAATTCAAATAAGAAACAATTCTTTTTTTAGCAGACACTTTTTTTTCTATTTGAATCGGTGGGCCAGTTTTTTAAAGAATTTTGAAATCAGTAAAGTAAAATGAAAGATGCTAAGAACCTCATGAAGTGCACAAAGTTTTTTTTATCGCTGTTCGGAAAGGTTAACAGAGTTAGTGTACTCAATAATTCTATCATAAATCGCGAAAAAAGTTTAATTCATTACTTGAAAAGTTTTAATGACAGAAATTTCTTTTCGAGACTAACCTCTTTAGATCTGGGTTTCTGGTTTTAATAGGACTTCAACTTCAAACAAAATCAATAATTTTATTGAGTCACACAATTATTTCAAACCGCAAATGAACAAAGTCAAGTTTCTTCGAGTCCATAACTGAAATCAAGAGAACTCCGAAATGTCTAAAAAATTTCATGGGCGCAACTACATGTAATTCAATTTATGTGGAATACGGTGCGAGCAGTCGACTGTATTCGTGAACGCCTCATTTCAATTTAGATGACCCAGTCCCTAGAATTCCTCGTTCTGTGTTCCACATATGGGTTGAAAAAGTGGGGGGGAAGGGTTCCATAAAATCATTCTTCAAGTCGACCTGTACATCACCCTTATCGTGATTTCCGTTCACTGCAGTGGGGAGAAATTTGCAGTTTATCCAGGATGTATCATACAACAAACAGCGTACTATTGTTGTTCACTCTTTCTATCTTTTTCTCGTTCTGTGTAATTCTACTTGTTAACTGATTGATTTTGTATTATAACTAAAAAAAATTAAAGCTTTCTTAGCACATAGCTTGGTAAATTGTACTCTGGATAACAATACAAATCCAGTATTAGGGGAGAATAATCTAATTGTAAAAACAAGATTTATTTCAACGAAGTAATGGGACAACCCACTGCGCAATAGGTAAGATCATAAAGATTTCAAATCCCTACGGGTAAATTATCAGATAAAATTCAAGATCCAATCCCAAAAACCTTCGGAATATCTTCACTATCGTCGTATTTGTAGTTCTACCAGCATGCGAAAGGTTTACTGCTCCGCTTTGAGCAGTCTTAGCAAAGCATGAAATTAGATCCATTTTATTACTTCAGAAATTTTAAGATAAAAAAATTAGAAGTCATATAAATAGCGGACAGAACTGTTATCTTACCAGATTTACATATAGAAAGAAAATATATTATCCATCGGAAAAGGGTTAGAGAAAGTATTTAAAATAAAAATTTTCCCGGGAATTTGTAGTTGTCTAAGAATAATTTTAAACTGATCTCCCGCCAGAGCGTTATCATTAAAATAAAAATTTTATAACTTACGTCAAAACCGTTCGGGTAAATATCCTCTAATTGGACGTTTCGTTGTGCCTGTGTTGGCGAGGACATGTTATTTCATGAAAACATAAAAGTGATCAAGTTCTTGGCAAATGCAACGAACTTAGGTTACTTCTGCCAACTTCATATTGCTCGAGCACGGTACATGACATAAACGATATTTACCCCCACACAGGTAAGTAATAATCATATTAACCTACTCAGTTACACATTAGACAACTGTGCGAATGTAAAAACACTCTGTTGACAACATTCACAACTGTGAACAATATGCTTAGGCATGCAGCAACGATCTGCGACTAAATATCTTTGGGCACGAAATGTACCATCGATTGCTGTTCAATCGTCTTCAAGGGAAAATTTTAAGCTGGACGAGAAGGTTACGCAAGAATTTGTGCCTAAAAAGAGATTCAATAAAAATGCAGAAGGTGAAATGATAGAGCAAGGCAAAGTGAAAATCGCCAGTTATATTATGTTTTGACCTATTTAACTATAGTCTGAAATTATCCCTGTTATGCTAATTTAGGTTTCGCTCTGCATGCACGGATCTCTTTCAGTCTGTTTTTAACTTAACAACAGTGGTTTATCGTTAACTTAGAATTTAATCGAATTCGAAATGCGTAAGGAAGGTGCCGTAGTTATAAAAAGTGCGCTGTTGAAAGAAAGACGAAACAAGAAACAACGACATCTTGGTCAAAGAAAGATAAAATTTTGAATGATATTGCAAAAGAATGTTGAAGAAAATTTATTTTACTCACATATAATTTTCATGTATCAAGTCCTTTCTCTTTATTTTCGAATTATTTTGAATCTACAAAATGAGCTTCAATTGCGTACAAACTGTTGCTGGCTTTTGTACTCAACTAATTACCTTGCAACTTTCTTTCGCTCGGTTTGGTATTCATTTTTAATTTCTATGAGATGGAAAAGCATTAGAATAAAGCCATGCCAAATTCAGAACTGTTGCACGACTTCTTTCTTCATTGTTATGTGCAATAGCCCCGGCTAAAAACCACTCCGTTTAGTGTATTTTAAAAGACAGTTTGTATTTTGTAGGACCGCCTAGAAAAGTTTGTAACTTTCAGTCCCCTCATTTTTAAACGTAAAGATAAACTTGTTTCAGTAAATTTAAAGTTTTTTTTATGGAAAAGCCGTGTAACATTTTCGGTTTTAGTCTGGATTACGGTGATAACGTTTTAGAGACAAAGGAGACTTATGAAGATTGCAGACGATGATCGTGAAGATTTTTCATGAAATGTTTCAAGACGCACAAATTATCCTCTTTAATGAATCAGTTAAATAATACAATTTCCTAACTTTAATTAAATATAATGAATTTAAAACATTTAAAAAACTATATTTATGTCGACTCCATTTTACATCTCTAATCTTCGTAAAAAATCAAGGTTCATGTGGTTGACGCATATCACCTGTGATAAATCGAAAAAAATATCTTATTAGTAGTGAAGCGACCGGACAAATTAACATTATTCACATGCGCGTCGTAAAGCGGTATCGTCAACTGAATGCTGAAAGAAATCCTGGACCGCAGTGGTTTAGTTTCACTATGCTCTATGATTGGTCCAGGAAAAAAAATGTCATCTTTCTGACCACTCATGCAAAATTGAAAGCAATAAAGACTCGTTTATCTGAGTTTTCACACGCTTTTTGCGCTAAATTTCAACTTTCCTTGGTTCCTAGTGATGTTTATCTTAGCTATGCTGTGTGAATTTCTTACGTAACTTCAAGTTGTTTATTTCTTTGAGAGCGCATTAAGTTCATTGGTACAACATTTCTCTTCTACTAAGTTTGTTAAAAATGATTAAAATATCTCTACTCAACCCTTAAGTCAATACGGAATCCGGAGAGCAGGATCTTAATAAAATATTTGATAAAGAATTGATAGTCACATCTTAAGAAATTGAAAATCTAAATTGGAGCTTTGTAAACTGTGATCCTAGTGGTTAGAGAACGATGATGCTTCTTACCACTTCCAAACACTTCAGCGTAGAATTTTCCAACCTGTTCTTCATTATCAAAGTCTTGTTTTTGTGTTGTGTCATCATTATCTGCTGGCTTTTGAGAATTCATGTTCACCTGGCTATTTCCATTCGATGCAGACTTTGTCGGTCGATGTGAGATCAAACGTCTTCCATGCCACGTGAACCTTCGGCGCCGCTGTTTCGCTTCACAAGCAGTTCTGTTGCTAAGGTCAGCTATCGTGAGAAATGTTACAATTGCTAACGCAGCGAGTAGCTTTCGGTTCATCGTAGAAGTCGTTTTAAAAGTTTACTTTTGGATTGTGGAATGCAAGGTATGGATTAAGCCAAGACAGTCGCTAGAGGGGAAAACAATAAAAAGATGGTAGTGATGGAACCGAACTTAGAGACGTTAACCAGAATAAGAATCTTGTTCAGGGGAATCAAGGATTAAACGGGCACTAAAACAGATTATAGTGGAGCGATCTACAAAGCTGATGTTGGTGTAAGAGCCAATGACATAACACTTAGACACTGAAAAATCCCAATACATATAGGTGCTTACGAAGTTAAAAACAAAAATTTTAATGGGGAGACATCAAAATAGTTAGCTAATAAATAGATACAGAAAAATTAAAAGTCTGAAATATCCTTTAAGGAAATGAGTCTTTAACGTTTTGTTGACACAGTCTGCACTACATAGTCCTCTTGTCTGCCTAGTAAGATAGTTCGAGAAAGTTAGTGAGTTGAAGGAAATTTATACGTGAAGAATATCCATGTGAACCTATAAGAGAAACCGGTTCAAACTGTCAATTAAAAAATTCGAGGCAAATAAGGGACATAGATAGGTAAAAGAGGATGAGGCTAAAATAATGTGCAGCTGATTTCGGCCCGTCTTTTTTTTTTTTTTTTTTACGTTTTTTTTACGTTTTTCCCAAGTTCTCATTTTCCTGCTTACTGTGATGGAGAACAAAGAAGAATTCACATGCGATGTCCGAGTGACGATAGTTCACGACGCAGCAATTGCTATTTTTAGATCCCCCTTTGAGGATAAAGCTACGTGGAAGTGAGAAATATAAACTCTAGCTAACTATTTTTGCTCTCTTATGCATAAACATAGAAAAATACTAATGCCCTAGCGTAATGATCTGAATTTTATCCATGACTCTGCTTCGATTCATACCAGTATCTGAAAGATAATTACAGCACGAGGAGATAAAAGAAGTATCCACAAGCACCCAGGTGGTACTCTGAAATCCTCACAACATGTTACATGTATATCGTGCTCTGCACGATATACACGCAGCATAAGATATTACAAGAGATAAAAAAAAAAAGATGCCGCACGGAATGTCTGACGTTGGCGAAATTCGCAACATGGGACTGGTTATTTCTGATTCTACCTGGATCTTCGTGAGCGCAAGTGATCTAAAAATAACTCTATGATAAGGCCTCTATGATTGATTCATTATCTGAAATTCTAAAATTTTCTTTCGATTCATACTAACTCTTGAGAGAGCTGATAAAGCGCTTATTTTTGCTACGGAAAGCCCAAAATAAAAGAAAATATAAACCGATATAAACTGTTTCAAAAGAATTTATGATCTTGTGACTGGAAAGTTAACGAGTACTTTCAGTGTTCAAGCAGTGGGAAACGTGTTTTGTTAATTTATTTGAATTTTCATGTGATGACGCCGCTCGCTAGGATTAACATGTAAATGATAAAGTTCTTTAATTATATTAAACTAACACTAGCTGTTCTTTAGTTCAAGGTTTTAAATTGTAACTCCTACGTAGATTATTTTCTAGAGACCATGTGCTGATTCGACAAAACCGGAGTTTGCGTTTAATCAACGGGCTTTCTTATCTTTTAATTTCTCATAAACTAGATTGTTCACTGATGTTAGTCTACTTGTTACCGAAAAAAGTGGCAGAAAATGGTGATTCACTCAAGTCAAGCGTACAGCTAGATCATCACTATTTATCATTCCAGAAACGAAATTAATTAATTGATTTTAAAAGTTAGTAAACCAGCAGACTAAGAGGATGTTATTAATACGACCCATCCTGTGTTTTGCATTATCAATTTCCTAAATAGCCCAACTAAATATGATTGAGGGCATCACGAAATCCAATATAAGAGCTATTTTCTTCGCTTGGTATTGAGTAACTCGTAACACAAAAAACTCATGAAAATCATTTCATCCTCTAAAACCCTGTCCTTTGAATAAGAAACTGTGGATCAAGAAAAATTCAAACTTAAAAAATATAACTGCTTTATGTAAGTGGAATACAGTGAACAAAATGAAGCCAACTCGTGTTACACCGGCAGCCCAGCCTTTTAAAGCACGAGATACAGGACCGTTTTCCTGACAATGCTCTTCTTAAATCTTGGAGTTTCTCTCATGCAAAATTTATAGAACTACAAATTCTCACAGACGGCTTGTGTGTTATGTGCAAACCTTGAGTTAATTTTTTTTCTTGCATGAGCCAAAGTGATAATAGAAATTAAATTTAACGGACATTTTTCACTAATGCACGATATTCTGCAAGACGCAGCCCGAGCATCGCATGTAGCACAAGAAAATAGAGAGCATAATTCAGTTACCTTGGGTTTTTAAGACGAAGTTAACTTGATCGACCCGTTGTTAACTCTGATCTGTCCTTACCGGATCAGTGTTTGTTTTTCAGTGAATTGAAGCGATAACCGTCAGAATTTTATAGAGACCCCGGCCCTGCCCCCACATAGGATGTGGAAGTGACGTGGAATCCGCTATCAGTTTCTTACAATTCAACAGAGTTTTCCGTTGTTTAAGCCCAGTACTGTTTTGTGGACTTAACGCCTGTCGGTGGTGCGTCCAACTTTACGGGAAGCCATTGCATTGTCTGTTATTTAACGCGCACGTGGCCGCCCGATGCTGCGCGCTTTAAGAAAAAAGAGAAACACTAGACGATCAATATTTTAATAATTTAGTCTGGTAAAACACACCACCTGTCTGTTAGCGAAGCGAATAAATCAAACCCTACAATCGCAGTCACAGAGTTTCAAATTAAGAACGGACACACTCGAAAAATCTATATAACCCGAGGAGACGTTAAAGATAAATAATTTGACGACGAGGCCTGTTTTTCTTACTTTGAAATGCATGAATAAATTTTGTGTATCTTCTCTTTAGATAAATTAACAAGTTAGCTTTCAGTTTATGCACTTACCTTGCGGAAGAAGTGCACAGTTAAGCGCTTTAAGAGCCCACTGTGGCGATAAAAATTAAATTGCATGGTTTAATTGTCTAACCACTCAGTTTAAGCGTTGAATGCAGTATAGCTTCCTTGAGTCGCCTGTTGGACACGAGCCCCCGCCAACAGAGACTTACATAACTGAATAGAGTCACTAAAAAGGAGATTTCACGACGAAATGTAAAAAAAAAGGTTACATGCGATTAAACAGATTTTGAAAACTGCACACAAATCTATTTGTGAGGCTTCTTAATAAGTATCTTAATCTGATAACAAAGTTTGTTTTCAAGTTATCTTTGATCCAAATGATCTGAGAAATATATTGTATTTATTTTAAGGAAACTGCTCATGATCAGTTAAGGCCACAAGTAACAGTTTTATCATGAAAATTTTATATTCAAGTTCAAGTTATTATCCTCAAACAAAATATGTCTTTTCGGAAAAAATGTGTGAATATAGAATATATGATGGAGGACCTGCTCAGAGAGAACCATTTGATTTTTTTACCAAAAACTTTTTACGAAGACTTCCTTTTGAATCACAATGGCCTCCCTTTTCTCCTTCGGTAAACGATAATAATACCACTCAAGCAGTCAGAGCCATGAGAGATATTATATTCAGGAAGGCTACCACGAGCATCTTTTTGTCTGCTGACTTCATTTCCGTAACCGCAAAAGGCTTGTAATAAGTTGAGAGAAGCGCATTACAGCAGTTTGTCAAGGATACATAAAAACGCAAGAATCAAATTCTGAAACTCTAAAGACAAGATGCAAAGTCATTTTACCGCATGACAAATTAAAAACCAGTCTGTTTTCTTCCATCAGTAAAGAAAAGTCCAGGTTAGCCTTTGAAAGATCGACGCCAAATTATTCACTCGATGTTTCTGTAAAGAACGCTTTGTCCATCGTATCCGTTTTTGAGAAAAAAGATTAAAGTAGAGAACGAGAACCAAATGGAAATAGAACCGAGTGATGGCCTTATCAGGGTAAATGTGGTATACATCATTTCACAAGTAAACAAAGACCTTGTTTATCATTTCACCTGACGGCCCAGCATTTAGCTGATAGAATACTCGTATTGATAATTGGTGGTAAGTGACTGGCTCCCCACAATCAGCATTCAGACTCAAACTGGCACATGTTCGTCAAATCGTATCTCACAAACTCAACTGACTGATTAGTAAACCTTACTTATAAGGCTGATTTACTCGAAATGGCTTTCAGAACTAACTTTTTCCCTTTGGAAAACTCACCAATCAATTTCTTACGTGGATGTGTTACAAGCCATCATCAAAATGTGCAAGTTTTTTTTATAAGTCTAGACAAATGTGGAGAGATCTCAGTATAAAATCATGATAAGTCAGTGTGTTTTCCCTTTTAAACAACGACAAAGGTTTCTTTTTTTTCATACTGCTCCTTTAACTTATTTGCTGATTGTTTTAAGGGGAAAAGTCAGTTTGACTTTTTCTCCAAAGGATACATTTGTAAAACATGTTTTTTATTCACCGCAGTAATGATACTAAATTAAAATTCAATCACTTGTGACACGATTAATAGTCACTATCAATTTGTTGGAGATGTATCTTTGTTTATCAATCGCATTTTCGAAGGTTGTACGTGCTAGAACTTATATCTATCCCAGCCCTAGTCCACCCTCTTTATCTCCTAACTTGTCATACATACGTGGTGCCAAACGAACGTCAGAATCACCTGAGGGGTAAAAATTTTTTTTGTAAGCTTCCTGAGCGCGACTCCTCTAGTATTTAAAATCACTTAACTATTTAAACCCTGAGAGTGACCAGCATCTAATTTCTCCTTACAGTAATATGGCTGAATCATTCGTCGAGATCATGAGACTAAAGGGAAATGGTTGCTAACCAAAGAGGCTTTGATTGTTAAACAAATTCTCCTTGTTAGTACAAAATGAAACGTACAGAGAAGAGAATAGAGAATATTGATACTGATGTCAGGGTGTAAGGGGTCAATAGCCTGGTATCGTAGCGGACGAGAATGAGAATACTAATGATAACTAAATTTAACCTCATTCATTTTCTAAATCAACGTGAAAAATGCTTCAATGTTGTTACTATATTCCCTAGTTTGCATGATTCAGTCGCGGATAAAACGAGAATAACATCGGCTGAAGCGCCCGTACGACGCTATTCCGACGCTACGCGTAGTGAAATAAAAGAAACGAAAAACGAGATCGACGAATCTCCGAGCGGATACAAAGTGCATCAAACTTGTTTCTTGACGTATATGATTCTTTAGTAATCAAATATCTTCAGTGACAAAAGTTCACTTTGAAAGAAACCACTATTCGTTTGACCACTGTGACATAAAGAAATTGTCTTTTATCATTACAAACATATTTTCCATCTAAAATTGACTCATCGATCCAATTTGTAACCGTTTTGGACCAGATTGGCCTGATGAAATGACTCCTAAAAATCTGATCTGTGATTCTTTCCTGATGCTGCTAGTCATTTCAATGAGTTATGAGAATTTGGTAATGCACTAAGACATCATCCTCGGGTTATTACGTGTCCAGTGTATATTTTCACAACGTGTTTGGAAAATAATTTAATGTAAGAAGTTACGCAAGTTAATCTCATGTAGGCGGTGAAAAATGCAAACTCACGTTGTTTGGATCAAAGAAGTTCATCAATATAGCTTACACTGAAGAACATCCGGAGCAACACCATTATGGAAAAAAAGTAAACTAGAAAAAATCACAGTTAGAATCACTGCAGCTCACAGATTCTTCCTGATGCACGTGCGTATTCTGGTAGGTCGTATTTCACGCAGTGTACGCGGCTAAAAAATGGTTCTGCGATCTGCACGTGCAATGATCTCGTCAAGTTCTGCCATACTCTGCAGCTTGGATCAAAATGACTATTTGACCAGTAAGGCACTAAGAAGAGCGACTCATTGGAAAACACTGAAGAAGTTTCCACGATGCAAAAATTCAACGAAAATCATACAGAACTAGGTAACACCCTGGACTCTTTTGACTTAGATAAAGGCAATTTCGTAATCCAAATAAAATTCCGGAGATGTTAGTGAAAGATTAGTCATTGGTTCAATACTGTGTTACAAAAAAAAGTGTAAACAAATATTTTTGGGCTGACTTGGACTAACCTCTTGTCTGTGCTGATATAATACTCAAGAAGTTGTTTTGAAAGCCGTTATATAACTTGTCCAGGATCACCGCTTCATCAATCAAAACAACGTTGGTTATTCAGTGACATCCCGCAACGTGACATGTAAAACTATGTATCAATGAAAGACGCTAGTCAGCACAGTAGAAGCAGACTGGACAATTATATCGGCATTTCATATTTCGTGTGACGATCGACGCACTTTCTCTTGTGTCCTAGAAGCGATATGAAAAATATGAGTTTATTCACGCAATTAAAATGTATTTCTTTCCTGTTTTTTCTCCTACGTTGGCCAGGAAATATTTTCATGATTTCCTGTAGGTAGGTAGAGGTCAACCGACGCAAAAAGGTGTGATCCATTTAAACTAGGGAGTGAACTTATTAAATCTCACCGTGCACACTGAGTCAACAAACCAACAAACTTGTTATTGAATCGAGAGCGAAGGCAGCCTAACTAGCTACTGATCACTTTGACACTCTAAGCTAAATTTAATAAGTGATGAAGCATATTTGTGAAAATATTACTTCATTATTTTTAATGTATTTCAATCACCACCTAAGGGCGAATAATATCATGAACCAGGACCGACTCAAAGCGAGCACGTACATGAAATGTGGGCGAGAATTTGATTTTCTTTTGTTAGATCTTTTATTCGTGTCACTTACAATTAATTAGCACTTCACTTATTCACTTGGGTCCAGCTATGAAAATTGAAGAAAATGGTGAAGCAAATTCGAAGGAGAAGGTAAAATATCTAAACATTCACGAGGCCGATGTGGGTGTCACAGAGACCCAGAGAAAGGGAAAGAAAATAAAAACTCACTGCGTAACAGGGAAGGGCTGGGAAAATCGTTATATTTGATTTGGTTTGGATTTTCGTTAAAACTATATTGACCGTAGGCTTTATGCTCAATAGGAATTAAAATGAAACGCGAATTTCCGAGAATTCTTTCACTTCATTTGCCCCTCGGGGGAGGGGGTTTTTCTTATTGTGGGTTAAGTCCCTGTATGTGAAAGGTACATTCCACCTAAATGGTTACAGTTTTTAGTTTTTGGTCTGAAAAAAGGTGGAGACTATAGTCCTCATCATCTAAAATCGGGTACAATTTTAAAGAGAGTCTGATCAAAATATTTCTCTTTGCATTTCCAAGAATAAACAATACAGAAGGAGAAGTAATAACTAATTCAGGTAAATTTTAACTGTGCTGATGTTCTGTTACCGATGCAGACTTAAAAGTACCAAAAAAAATTGTGGGGAACAAGTAAAACTTTCTAAAACCTGATCTGAAAACTGACGCGAAAAATAACATTTTTGATCAGTGTCAGGCGGGGCGGTACACCCCCCCCCCCTTTCTGGAAGTTTTCAAGGAATATCCCTCCGTGGAGGGAGTGCCACTGACGGGATGCCACTAACAATTAGAGTATCGCTCAGCCTCTCGGATGTTTTCCTTCGACCTCTTCCTCTTCATGTAATGCCCTCCAATAGTGTCACCTGGAAAGTTCTGATGAAATTGATATGTGCTCATACCATTCCAGTTAGATTCTTTCAATGGTCCGAAGGTCTTCACGTGACCCACGCCGATGGCTTGCCTGGTTGGGTCTCTCACACCTCTTCATAAGTGACATTGTATCTGAAAGACTGAAAGAAATATAGATTAGCGGCTTGAAAATTGTATTTCATGACGTATACACTGCATGCGGCAGACTTTCACACCTTAATTTACTGATTTATTTTCATAATTTTCAGTTTTCGTTCTTACTTTTATGCTAAGTTTTTTTTTCAGAAATAAAAGACCAATCATTCTTTCGCGCGATCTTTCACAGGTTCTTATATAGAGGCCATTCGGACTGAAGTTTTACTTATTAATTCATCTTTAGAGAAAAAGCTAAAATTTATTCAAACATTTTTAAGAAGGAAAAACGGGAGTTACGTCTAAAGCTATAAAATGATGTATTGATCCAATGTGCAGCTGAAATTATCGTGAATTTCTTAATTTTTAGCAGTGTTTACTTCTCTTCAGCAACGTTGGCAAGTCCAGGCTGGTTCTAGGCTAGAATAATCATGTTTTGGCGTAGAAAGTCTATAGCCTCGCGATCACAATCTCCAATCTTGCCATTAAATACGAAATTTTTTCAGGATTTATTTTCACATAAAGTTTAGTTTTGTTATTAACTGTGATGATCGTTACACTATTTACAAACTTATTCCTCGGCTCTAATTTATGATTCCTAATTAAGAAAAACTTTTTTCACCAAATACAAATTCTCAACTCGGTTCATTATTGAGTATCATAAAGCCCCGATAGAGATCTTACATTGAAAGCAATAAAATCATTATATAACATAAGGTGATAAAACGCTTACAACGCGCTAATGAGTGGCGCCAGTGTTTCTTGATTCTTACTGAACAAAAAACGTTAGCACATCGTTATTGATACAAAATTAATCATAGCTAAGAGCGGTAATTCTCTGTAACACCTAGAATAGATTAGTTCATGTGATAGCAACTTGTGAAGGCTGTAATGAACGCAACAGACAAAAGACTCAGGAAGGTCGCTTCCGAAGCAAACACCTCTTCTTTTGAGCCAAAGTTTTCATGCTGTCACGGCATCATAACGGAATATATTTAAACTAGCCGTTTAATCCTAACCCTAACCGTTTGCTACACCGGTCAGCTAGTATTGACTACTTTACACGTAGTTTACCAGCAGCAAGATAAATCAAATAGCTTTCTGGTAAGTTAGCTTTTAAAATCCGATATAGTTTTATTCATTAAATTCAATTGTTTGCCGTTCTTAGTTAAATTAAATATCTGAGGAGTTTTATGCTGACTCGCGGTACAGTTAAACGTGCAGTGATAAAACCACTGGTAATAACGATGTCTTGTATTTTACTTAGCAGTTCTGTTTGTTTCGTAATGAAATCGTTGAATATCGAATGACGTTAGATCTGATTCAAAGAGTCAGATCAAAGAGAAACGGTAGATAGCTTACGCTTTAAGGATAGAGTCAGGAACTGTCAGAATCATACCAGAAGATTCATAACTTTCTAATTTCTTTGCGACAAATTCCTTATTAAATGGCTTCAACCTGGCGGTAGTTAAGGCAAATATTTTGGGGTATATATGTTAAAACGGGGGGGTTATTTCCTTTATGTACCCCTAAAAGAGCATGGACTTTGAACTGATTAAGTTCAAAAAAATTTTTAACCTGGATGACGTTATTAAGAGGTTGTTGTTGTTGTTGTCTTTTTTTAAAGAAAAAACAC
Organism: Pocillopora damicornis; assembly: GCF_964200805.1. Lineage (NCBI taxonomy): Eukaryota > Metazoa > Cnidaria > Anthozoa > Scleractinia > Pocilloporidae > Pocillopora > Pocillopora damicornis. Next base: position 2,150,746 of record NC_142678.1, read on the forward strand.
GACACCATATGAACTGATATGTCTTTTCAACTCAAAATGAATACCTGAAATAGCCAAGAGTCATTCCAGCGGATTTTTCGGTTGAGCTTTGTCATTTTTTGAGTGAGACAGGGTCAGAATTTTTATCCTCATGGATTTGTCTTAATTGCTTCTAGCAATATCATGGACGCTTAAAAATTATGGTTCACTTAATAAAAAAAAACAAAAGGAGACAGAAAGTCTTTACCGTAAGGCATAGTCAAATTGAGGTATATTCATATATCCGCCGCATCGAGTTGCGAATCCAAGAGGAATGCAAACCAATTATAATTTGTATCTTTCCCTTGCCCTAAAGAATTTTCGTTAATTAGATTAATTTCAATTTTTCCTCTAAAATGAATGTATATTTAAGCAGAAGTGAACTAGATCTGCTTGGAATCTCTGACTAACCGGCTTTAGAGCCAAATTCTAAACCTGTTGTTTTCCGTGTATAATGCTGTTTTGTAAAGATCCTCTTGCCCTAATTTAAATTCCCCTCGACTATGTTTTGTCACTTTTGTTAATTTGCTTTTCACAGAATAGCCTATGGCACGTAAATGAAGTATAACTCAAGTTTTCACAATACAACATGGAAAATTGTATGTCTATAAAATTGAAAGGCCATTTCTTAAGCTTGATATTTTTCATGAAATAACTAAAAATGTGTATTTTAGTCGTTTTATGTTAAGTGCTAAGATCAATCAGGTTTGGTTTGTCGTCAATCAATTTTCAATTCCTTTTTGATAAGAGAATTTTTTAACTTCCAGCCACAAGTGTTTGGGTTTAAACACGTTTTTTCTTGTCAGCTACTTCAAACATTTTTCACCATTTTTTTTCGTGTTTTAAAACGTAACATACTCTAACGAGGTTGATGTTTTAGATTTAAATGTCAAACTGTGATACTTTCGCTTATCATAGGTAACTCAGATACTAAGTAACTCAATACTAAGTAATATAACATTTATCACTAAGGGCGGAATAAGCGTAAAGCTATTTCGAGAAAGTCAATGCATGAGACAGCCTTTTATGCTTACAGAAAACGAATGACATGATAAAAGATATGAAATTATTTAATATGCCAGATTTGCTGATTAACTTACATCCTTGAAATAAGGTCTTCTTTTGAAATAAACAACGCAATGAAATGATTCAAAATTGAACAAACTTTAAAAAAATAATACCGGAATACTATAATTCACGACTCAAAATTACTCTTTAAGTCATTCATTTTATTCATGGACATAATACTAGACAAGGTATCGAGATAATTAATAATACATTATTTTCCCTTGCAAATATAACCCCAGTATTTTCGCCCTTATGGACGTGTAGAGGATTTCCTACTAGTTTTTCCGGAACCACGCCAAACAGTGATATCACGGTGTGATGTGGCTTATATAGACCTCATACTAAGTAACTAGCTAATGGCGTCATGAATATGAACAAATAGGCTAAGCCTCTATGTGTATCAAAACTTATTTACGAGAAACTTGGTTACGAAATAATCGTAACAAGAACATGAGAAGGGATCTCTTCTAATGACAGACGGGCCTTAAAATAACGCCACAACCACTAAATAACAATCGTATCGTATACTATTTTACTACTGATACCTTTGAGCTTGTAAAATACCACAAAATTAAAATTTGTTTAGTCTTGCATCAAAGCAAGTGTTTAAAATATTTTCCATATCCGCCTTCCAATGTCAGTCTTAAATCGAAGGTGCGAAATCATCTCGAATAAAGTGGAAAGGTCTCCTTGAAAAACAAGGAAAAATTAATTTTCGTCAAGAGTGTCTTCAGGTATGTACTTTTGTTGTGGACTTCAGTTTAACTCAAAATGTAATTAGGAAGATGATTTACGAGCAGTTTTAATGATAATAACAGAATGATATTAGCTGTTAACGCCGTAGATGAAAACACCAAAAATTGTGAAAGGAATTTTACCGACGGTGAATTTGAACATGGTTCGACTGAAAAACGCTAATTCCATTCGCTCTGACGAAGGGACTATGCTCGAAACGTCAGCGTAAAAACTCTTTACGATGGCCAATTTACATCACAAACTTAGTTGATAAAACCAAGTTATTTTTTATACTCCCCGCAGACGCAGCACCACAGTTTCTTTATAAACTTACCCCCTTTATGAAAAAAGCCAATACCGAGGTTTCTTAGAATAGCATTGCATCGATTAAAGGAAGGAAAAATCCAATAGTTTTATCAACTTGGAAGTTTAACTTAACTCACTGATTTAAGAATATTTTGGAAGAAATAAGTATTAAGAAAAGTATCGTTTTGGCATCATAAATTAGAAAAATCATTCGTCTAATGTCACGTTTTTACCTGAAAAAGAAAAGCAAGAACTTTTTATAGCATCACTCAATCTGAGTGCCCCCTGATTTCTGATGATTAAAAACGTAAAAGGAATTAATATGCATCAAAAAAAGCAAAATTGAAAAACAAAATTAAAATCGCTGAAATTACACAAAAAAGTGATTCAATCTTACGTCAAGAAAAGGAAATTGAAAATTGGATACTTTGTAGCGTGGGCCTCAGTTTGGTGCAACCTGTACTTGCGGTTGATGCAAATTTACCACGCATGTTAGCCTTTCAGCAACATGCGTAATTCAACGACTCAAAACTTCCTTTGTTTCGTCTCGTAAAAATTTCGAACAGTTATTCTGTTATTATCTGTCTAATTCAGTGATATGTGGGCCTGATCCATCTTTGTACAAATACTCATTGCATTAATGAATTTGTATGGTCAAAATAGTACGGTTTTACATGATCTTTATCTCACTTCGTCGTAAACATTAAAATGTTATCTATGAAAAAAGTTCTAGAAACACAATAACTTATCGTAATGGACTGGTGTATTTTTGGATTTTACAACTTTATTTTCTGCTCATTCTCTGAAGCGTTGTGGCTGGGTGATTCAGGACAATATAGTCTCTTCTCGTGTCAGAAGCCCACAAAGAGCTTATCTTCATATTTGGTAAACTAAATGCTCGGTATTATACCTTCAGAATAACTTGAAACTGCTTTATATACACTAAATTGAACATTGAAAGATGGTCGACATTTTATCCCATCTTCAGAGATGAACTGGAATAAGGGGTTCACTCAATTTGTTTTTCATACATCTTAGAAGTACATTAAACCTTTTATTTCTGACTTTTTATCAATGACCCGGTTATTTTGTTGAAATCAATTTGATAGTTTTTCTGGCCTAAAAAACTCAGTCGTTTCTACACAGACTTCCGCTGCTACCACGTTAAAGATATTTTAATCCATAGGGCGAATGATTGCATTTGGACACTTTAAAAAAAGTAACGATAAGGATACATGTTAATGCTTTTTACGAAACATGCTTTATCTTTCAGCGTGGTCGACAATGCATAAAATATCTTGAATCTGATTCAGAAGCACAAAATGTGCCAAAAAATTAAGAAACAAGCTAGTGATGTTTAAATTAAGCGGCATCCTCATCAAAAGGTTTTGAGAAACAAAGTTATGTGTGTTGGCTGATTCACTTTTCGCTATTCGATACTTTAAAGGTTGAAAATAATGATATGTAGTTGTGCCAACACTGCTAATGTTCATATGTAGCGCATAATTTGAGTCAGTAAAACAATTTGAAAGGACTGCAAAGGATGTTTTAGAGACAAATTTTTGTCGTAGCAATTTTGAAAAACAGGCTAATTTATCAAATTTATTTTGGAAGATACTCACTTGTTTCATTTCTTTTGCTGTAGATCTTTATGGATTATTTAATTTTTCGTTATGTGCAAAATAACCTTTATTCTCCATTGGTTTCTGTTCTCCACTTGGTTATACTTATTCAGCAATTATTTTTGCCGGGACTTTGAAAATAGGAAAGTTGATAATAAATTATTGGTTGAAAATTTCCCATTAAGCTATATAACGCAACTGAAAGGATACCCCAGCACTGTTTAAGATCATTTGACTTTCTGGCAAATTTGGTTATTTCTAAGGCTTTAAGGCAATTAAGATCAACATTGCATACATTAACTTCATGTCAAAAAGTACGAAATTACCGACATTTCCATATATCTAGATCTATGTAAAATCATCACAGATCGTTGAGGAATCTTAGCTGCCGAATGCAGGCTTCTCTCTTAATGCCACTCCTCTCTAAACGTAAAGAACCTTCGTCTTATTTTAGTTAAATTTTAGTGTTCATGAAAAATAGAACTCCACATGTATGTTTTTGAATTTTTGGGTCCACTTAAGGGCAGGAAATGCCAAAAATTCAACTCAAAAGCTACATTTCTAACGTAGAAAGGAAAGCAATCAGGCTGCTTCCTAAGTAGGGGGGAAATTAATTCATGTTAAGTAACCTCCCACCAACGCAAGACCCCAATGAAAATACTATGTCGCGCAGTGAAAGCCCCTTCAAAAAATTCAAAATTATCAAAATATTGATTCTGATAACGAAGTCCACATTCGTCGAGACAGATATCTTCCTGAGTGTTGTCTCTTTTCGGCAATATCATATATGTCAATATTGTTAACTCGGGCCGACGTGATAGACGTCACACAAAAACACCCCAGGGTACGTTTATAAAACGTAATTGAACAAATTGCTTTAACTCTGACGCCTGGCGCTATCTATTGTTTCAACCTTTATTTGCGTTAATGAAAGACAGTTTATTATTTTTTGTATATATCAGAAACATTTCCGTTTGTTAGACCAAGCGGGATATTAAATGAGAACACGTTGCTCTTTTTTCGACAAACCTTTGTAAGACTTTAGCCAAAAAGATCCTTCACTGAACAGAAGGTAAAGATCTTCATGCTTTCGTAGAATGACATCTATCGTCCTAAAGTAAGTAACTGCAAGACTAGCAATGTACTTTAGGTAGGCTTGATGTTTATGGTCACTTATTGCCTCATTTTTATACTTGGAACACCAACTACTACGCTTATATATGGCAAGTGTTTTATGTTGTGCGTGCCACTCTGTTAAACAAATAGTTTTTCTCATCCCAATTTTCTTGCTCTTTACTCATGGCTGTCGCCGTACCTCTACTAATATTACCTTTCACAGCTTCCAATTTATGAAAAATTTGTTAGATATTACTAAAAAGGAACAAGATAAAACTCTGTTGGAGATCATATAAGATCCTAATTTCTTATTTTCGAGTCCTCACTTATCACTGACTGCGTTCTAAGTATCTTTCTACTTTTTCCTTAACAAGAATGAGACAAACTAGTGAAATAAGATGTCGAGATTTTAAGTAGTGTTTGTGAAATCGAATAATTGACACCCAACCTTTTTATTTCCATCGTTAACTTATGTTTTTATTTTATAGATACATTATATTGTTTATATTAACCAAGTGTTCAAAGCCTAACACGATCCAAGCAATTTCGATTCAACTTGTTTGATTAATTACCATGTAAACTCTGAACCTTCTTTCATTTGGTTAACTCTCAAACTACAAGGCTGCGCTGGTAAAAAAAAAAAACGGGGGAACAGAAGATTCGAAATTCGACTTTATTCCAGTAACTGTAGGGGAAATATTCAGATCCAGCCATCACAATTTTTTTTTACTTTTACGTAATTACAAAAATTATTTGTTAAATACACGGAGGCCTGTCACGAGAAACAAAATTGGATTTATTATAAATACGGAAATTTAGTTTGTTTAATGGTTCTGCTTTTTCGGAAATTAAGTATTGTTTGCACATTTAAAAAAAGTGCATCTTTATAAACCATAACTAGATGTAAATTTGTGCCTGCTTCCGTCTGAGTCTAGAAAATAATGTTTTCCAGAGAAGCTGCTCTAGTGCGTTTTGCTTGATTCTCGTCGGTAAGAAAAACCATCGTATTTTAGTGGGTAGGTTCAATCACGCGTTTTAAGTGTACTATAAGTTGTAAGTCACATGTAGGATTGTTATAAACGTATCAGTCCCCAAGGGTGGTTACTTGTTGATTAGAGATTAACATTTCCAAAACCAATGGTATTAAAGATATCACAGACATCTGGGTTGAAGAGTCGTGACAAACTCTCTCATCATCACACTACAACCCAGGTATACCAACTGACCTAGAGAAAAAGTATCATGAATCCAGGCCAAACGTGGTCAATTTTTTAGCTTTAGCCGGCATACCATCATTATGCTGGTTTTGTTGATAACATCAACTGAATGAGCATTTTATCTTCCAGAATGCCAGCTTTTAAAGTCACCGTCTTCTTTTTGATTTTTTCGGCGATGTGTAACGCTCGACAATTCGAAGCGGCTACGGATGAGGACAGCGCTATAGGTGCGCTCCATGAGCGAAAAGACGCACGAGATGAAACAAGGAAACAGCGAAATAGCGCGGAAGAAGAAACGTTAAACGCAGAAGTTGATGATATGCAGCGTCTTTCAGAATCCCACAGCAATAAAAGAGAAGACGATTTGCCCAGAGTGTGGGAACGATCCATCGAGAACGAAAACCAGGTGCAAAAAATTGACAACGATTTACCGTCTAGTCCCGAGCAAGCCGACGAATCGGAAGACCGAGAACAAGACGATAGTCCATCGGTTTTATCAGCACGGAACATGGCGAAACGACGAGGAATTAAAGACGGCCCTGCAGATCTCTGGGGTAGGGGTATTGAAAATGGTCCCCCGGGTCTTTGGGGACGGGGATTAAATAACGGTCCTCCGGGTCTCTGGGGTAGGGGACTAAATAATGGTCCTCCAGGTCTATGGGGAAGGGGATTGGATAACGGTCCTCCGGGTCTATGGGGAAGGGGATTAAAGAACGGTCCCCCAGGTCTTTGGGGACGTGAAGCTAGAGGAACTTCAGCTCTGGGCCGTAGAAACGCAAATGGACCGCCAGGGCTGTGGGGGCGGGAAATTAAAAATGGACCCCCGGGACTCTGGGGTCGGGGATTGCGAAGTGGAGCCGTAGGTCTTTGGGAACGGGAACTCAAAAATGGCCCTCCAGGACTCTGGGGCAGGGGATTGCGAAATGGACCCCCGGGACTATGGGGTCGTGAAATCGAAAAAGTCTCAAAATCATCGAATAGGGAACTATCTGATGTAAAAAGCAAAGAGGAAGATGGAAATGAAGACAAAGAGGACATTCAAGAAATGAAATGACGTCATATATTTCTCTTAAATGGAAATTTATAACCTGGGCAAAAGTGGCAAATGAACTTTAGAATTTCGTTTCAAAAACAAGTCAATGGAAGAATTTGTTATAGATTAACTTAGAGTTATGTTTAAGACTATCTAACGAACAAAAATTGAGTTGTCAAACAAGGCTGCCATTAAAGAGCTACTCATTATTTACAAACTGTTGTATTGATAAGCAACGTCTTCTTTCCTGTAGAATCACACAAGACAAGGAATTATCTATAAATTGTACAAATTTCAATTCGAGAACAAATAAATGACATCGTACACTATGTTAATCATTGTATCATCTGAAAAGTCTTATAGTTTTAATGTTTTATAAATTTACAATGACGCTTTACATAAAAAAAATCCTTCCGTATATCGCTGGTTGCTTAGCAACATGGATTATGCCGCTTGCATGACGAGCTTTGCTCAAGAAAAGAATTCTCACCAGGGATGCGTAAAATGATCCATAGGCTTGTCAAAGTAAAGCGAGAGGGCTCAATTAGCAAGTGAAAGCGAGGTGTTTGGCTTCGAGCGTGAAATTAATTGACGTTAACAATTAAAATGTAAACAGGCGCGAGGATCCGCGCGGCTTGCGCGTTAGGAGAGCTACGTAAATTTAGGACTCTTTTGCACAATTTTCTCTTTGGAGATAACTACGCATTCATGGCGTGAATGGCAATTTTCATAATTGTAGAATGATTCAGCGACAAGAACGGCTTAGCTAAGCCGTAGTGTGTCATGGCATTTGAGGATAGCCTGGTTGTAGTGCGTGACATGACTATCAAGTAACAGTTATTGTACCCAGCATGTTTTGTTCGTGATCTACAGATTTATTGGTTTGTGACGCAAAGAGCGATTATCTGTTCTGTCACGACAGTACCAAAATTAAATTGTGTTAGCCAACTTATATTTCACTCTGATCAGACCTTTGACCCTAAGTCAACATGGAAGCCGGTGAGCCGCTCGGTAAGGACCTTGTTTTCAAGAGAGATTTCGACTGCAGTATGTTCTGGAGATACAAGAGTATCATTTAACACTTGAAACGATTGGGTAGATATTTTGATAATACTTTTCTGGCGTCCATGCTGAGGAGCTCTTTCAGTATAAAATAGACAGTAGTCCCAATCATCAGGTAAGCGCGGGAACTTATCCCGCGAAAATTCTGTGCGAAGGTACGAATATATTCGGCGGTATCTGCGAAAAGGGGCCATCGTTCTTTCCTTAAGGTAAGGTCTTAACTGTGTAAAACTTCGCGAGGAAGAAATTCTACTGCTGGCCTGTCCAATTTGGCTTTTAGATAAGGTTGTATGCCTGATAATTTCTGTCTAGAGCTATATGATGACGCGCGATAAATCTCGCTGCTTAATAACCTTTGAGTCGAAAATGATGATGCCGAAACCATTTAATCAGCAAAGCAAGGTTTACCTTTACTTCTGTGCTTTCAAAGCAAGAGAAGGAATTATTTCTGTGATAGTTAGGTGACAGATGCTTAAAATCACATGGTGTATTATCAAACTGTTGAAACCTAACATGAGCAAGATGAACTAATTATGGAATGAACCCTGACATCACAGCTCAAATATTCCTTCCCTATAAGATGACGCGCTCTTGGCAGGTTAGTGTGTTTTCTTACTAATGGTACTGTACTATTTCGCAGTTTCGAAAGTAGAATCCTGAAGATACTCTCGTTCTTTTGTTATTTCAGACTTATCTCCGTGAGGGAAGAACCTTCATTTTTTAATTTTTTTCCCGGTTTTGTCATTCGTATGTGAACTGTTGTTATCTGAAGGCAGAACCTTTCCTTTTTTTTTCACCTGGTTCTGTCTCTCTTGGGTAGTCAGTTCTGTTTGGGCTGTTGTTATCTGAAGGCAGAACCTTTCCCTTTTTTTCATCTGGTTCTGTCTCTCTTGGGTAGTCAGTCCTATTTGGGCTGTTGTTATCTGAAGGCAGAACCTTTCCCTTTTTTTCACCTGGTTCTGTCTCTCTTGGGTAGTCAGTCCTGTTTGGGCTGTTGTTATCTGAAGGCAGAACCTTTCCCTTTTTTTCACCTGGTTCTGTCTCTCTTGGGTAGTCAGTTCTGTTTGGGCTGTTGTTATCTGAAGGCAGAACCTTTCCTTTTTTTTCCACCTGGCTCTGTCTCTCTTGGGTAGTCAGTCCTATTTGGGCTGTTGTTATCTGAAGGCAGAACCTTTCCCTTTTTTTTCACCTGGCTCTGTCCCTCTTGGGTAGTCAGTCCTATTTGGGCTGTTGTTATCTGAAGGCAGAACCTTTCCCTTTTTTTTCGCCTGGTTCTGTCCCTCTTGGGTAGTCAGTCCTATTTGGGCTGTTGTTATCTGAAGGCAGAACCTTTCCCTTTTTTTTACCTGGTTCTGTCTCTCTTGGGTAGTCAGTCCTATTTGGGCTGTTGTTATCTGAAGGCAGAACCTTTCCCTTTTTTTCACCTGGTTCTGTCTCTCTTGGGTAGTCAGTCCTATTTGGGCTGTTGTTATCTGAAGGCAGAACCTTTCCCTTTTTTTCACCTGGTTCTGTCTCTCTTGGGTAGTCAGTCCTGTTTGGGCTGTTGTTATCTGAAGGCAAAACCTTTCCCTTTTTTTCACCTGGTTCTGTCTCTCTTGGGTAGTCAGTTCTGTTTGGGCTGTTGTTATCTGAAGGCAGAACCTTTCCTTTTTTTTCCACCTGGCTCTGTCTCTCTTGGGTAGTCAGTCCTATTTGGGCTGTTGTTATCTGAAGGCAGAACCTTTCCCTTTTTTTTTCGCCTGGTTCTGTCTCTCTTGGGTAGTCAGTCCTATTTGGGCTGTTGTTATCTGAAGGCAGAACCTTCCCTTTTTTTCGCCTGGTTCTGTCTCTCTTGGGTAGTCAGTCCTATTTGGGCTGTTGTTATCTGAAGGCAGAACCTTTCCCTTTTTTTCACCTGGTTCTGTCTCTCTTGGGTAGTCAGTCCTGTTTGGGCTGTTGTTATCTGAAGGCAGAACCTTTCCTTTTTTTTTCACCTGGTTCTGTCCCTCTTGGGTAGTCAGTCCTGTTTGGGCTGTTGTTATCTGAAGGCAGAACCTTTCCCTTTTTTTTCACCTGGTTCTGTCTCTCTTGTGTAGTCAGTCCTATTTGGGCTTTTGTTATCTGAAGGCAAAATCTTTCCTTTTTTTTTATTTGGTTCTGTCTCTCTTTGGGAGTTGTTTCATTTTAGACTGTGCGTTTTCATCTTATGACAAACTAATTTTGAATTGCGACATAATTAAATTTACTTGTCTTGATTTTTTTTCCTTTGCAGATTTAATTGAACGTTAACCGCGAAAAGCCGTGATGAAAAAGCAATGTTTGTTTTAATAGAAAAAGATAGTTTTCCTGTTTAGATGACCAACCAACCTTAACTTAATTACACATCATAAGTGCACGTTCCGTTGACTGGTAATTTTTACGTCGATGTTGTGTTTGCCTTGGTGGTGTCTGTCCTCAAATCCCGTGATTTTTCAATTCAAAATAAACAACGAATTTAGGAATAAAATTACCAACGAGTAAAATACCTCTTCACGTAACGTATTAAATTGCATTTACATTTCCAACTCTTGCTTCAGACACGAGATGTAAAATCGGTCGTAGATTGTAAAAGAGATTTGTGAGTAAAGAACTTTTTCTACTTGTCTTTGTTTATTTTCTCGCAGCCTTATACATGAGGTTCGCTGTGTTCGCAGTGGTACGCCAGGAAACCCCAGCAGGAAAAATTATTTTAAAGATTTTACTCCTTTAATGATCTCTTTAGAGTATATTACTTCCTTAGCATTTAGCCAATTATATGGTGCCGGCGGAGGGTACAAAAAAACTCCATTATATATTTCTTTACAGGCCAATATTATCGGAAAAAACCCAAACAAACAAACAAAATGAGTTCTGTTGCGCTGTGTGATCCATGAGTGTTCTCATCGCGGTTAGGGCTTGCTGTTGTTTGCGGTATTATTTTCCGGAGTGGACATACCATTACTAAATTTTTGTTAGCGTTTAAAAATCGGAAATACATGGTTTTGGTAAAAAAGCTTAATCTTTTTCAACTCTTAACGACTGTCGAGTTGTGTGTATCAATAGAGTGGGTCAGCAAATTTGCATTCTATGTTGCGCAAGGGGCAAGAGAAAATGGTTGACTCCCCGCGAGTGAAGCTGACGCTCTAGGTCGATGTCGATCCGTTACTATCCTTTGTAAACAAAATTTCGATCATGGAGTTAAATTGTAAAATTACTTTGGCTTACATTGTACGCTTTAAAGTAAACTTGAGTTGTTAGATCCACGCGAGGGTTTAACCTTGAAAAATGCAATCACGCGAGTGGAGCTGACATTAACGCGTGTCCCTATCTGGAAAACATTCGTATTGTGACAAGAAGGGTCTGCTTTAAGGTTTTGGGTTACTCTCGCCATGCAATTTGGACGCCGAAAAGTGCCAAAAAAGTAATTACTGAAAATTCATCCGCAACACCTCGGTCGTTCTGTGGGTGCGAAGTCAGTTCTTCTCTTACAGTTAATAATTGCCAGGCGGATCTCAGATCCGCCTCAGCCTCATTTGCATAAATTCTTTTGGTGAGCAAAGCTCGTCATGACGAGCACTTCTATATATCTAAGAATGTTTGCACCGGTAAACCAGTCTCCAGGTTTCCAAATCGATTCATTTTATCGTCATTTTCACTGACATTTACATTAAGATTTACAATGACAATATGAATATTCAATTTGATGTTTGAATGTTTCAAAATAGATTATTGTATTGATAACTTGGTTCTGACCACGCCACGCGGCATCATTCCCGCCGTTCGATTACCAATAAGTTTCAGATCATGTGGAGCATCCTGAAAGCGTTCGTTAGTTTCTATCGTACAGCAGACTGAAAAACAATTCAGCAATATAGATAAAGAGTTGTTAACAGGGTAAACAAAGAAAACATTGGGGATTTCAGCATTTTATTAACTTCTTTGTTATCAACAACTTGGTTACCAAATTTCGGCCCGGTTCAATTGAGCTCAAGCTGCACTGGCTGGTAAAACTACTGAAAGGGAAAACAGAAAATTACAACACAACGACCCAGCAGGAATTCGACTTGAAGCCACCAAAACTGTTTTCCTTTGACGGAAAGAGTAATTCAAACGGTGAGACGTGTTTTAAAATATAGGCCCCTTGCAATGTGTTTTTGAACCAGGAGTATGGTGTGAAATGTGAGTAAAGTTTGAGGTAATTATCATTATAGTCTTTCGCTAGCCGTTTAATTATTTTGTTTTTGTGTTATATTTATTCATCCTCTGGAGCGTGTTAGTGTGAAGCGAACCCCTGTATGCTCGTTCAGTGAATTCCCCGTGGTTTCTAGTCCGTTCGCTCTCTGAACACACAATCATGCTACGAATTGGAAGAATCAGCTCTGCAAAGATCAGCTAATGCACTCTCAGCACTATTATACCAAGAGTAAAGGTATTGTTTCAAACAAATAATCTATGAATTTTCGAATTACGTTCCACTTCACTTTATCAGAGGCAGAATAAATGAGTTTAGATGTAGTTCATAATACATACCAACGAGTGAAAAACTTCAACTCGATTTAAGATTATATAGAGAAAATCATTTTAAATCCATGTAACAACCAAAAGCCCCAAAATCTAACCGTCAAAAGGCCTATAGGTTTACTGTCGACCCTTCGAGGCTTGTAAAGATGCGAGGCTGATAAAAGTTATGCTCTGATACTGACGTCATATAAGATGGCAGTCTCTCACCTTTAGGCGCCAAACATTTCCACGTCATTTTTGTTTCCGAAAATTATGACACCCATCAACAAGCTCTTGCGAAAGAGGAAAAAACAAAACGAAATGAAAAGAAGAGTTAAAAATTCAAGTAAAGGTAAAGGCGACAACGCATTTCCTTTAACTTGTTGTAACATCTATACTGGTCTCGTTTTCGAATTTTAAGGAACACAGGACTTATTTTCGTGTTTAATTTACCTCGTCCACACCTCAAGGGGATTTGGCAGAATAAGAAGAGTAAGCAGACCTGAGACGCAGTGTCAAATGAGATTTTGTAAACACAGAAAGAAGTCCTTTACTGCTTTTTTTTAAATATATCTCAGCGAGAAGTGAAAGTGTTTTCATGTTCTCATCTAAGCACACCTATCGACCAATGAGAATAACTGTATAAGTTTTTAAAATTCTTTCGTAACGGAAATTAGCAGCACAGCTGAACTAAACACGTGACAAAGCCATTTCGCACAACACCCTCATGCGGTAACGCAAGCTACTTATTCAATGCCACGCTTTTGAAAAATCTCATTGTTTCTTTGATTGACAGCGGTAACGAAAGTCGTTTGGTCACTGTCACGCTTCTGAAAAGTCCCATTGTTTCTTTGATTGACAGCGGTAACGCAAGCCGCTTGGTCACTGTCACGCTTTTGAAAACTCCCATTGTTTCTCTGATTGACAACACAGTTCGAGCCTGTTCTCGATTAGCAAAAAGAAGCGCAGGTTCATAGCTTTCAGCAATAGCCTTGTTTGAAGATTCTTCAGAGCCTGAGGTAAGATAATATCCAAGTTTTCTCTCTTTAAGATTTTTTCCCGCAAAATCCATTGAAGTCGAGATCATGTCGTATTTTGAATTTGTTATGACGGATTTCACAAGATCTAGCTTAAAGACAAACCGCATAGTTAATTTGAAATCAGAATCAGACTAATTTAGGCGGAAGAATCAGTTCCTTGCTTATAATTTCAGTGCATTCGCAAAGTAAAAAAGAATTTCTGTGACGAGATTGTTGCCCATAACTTGTGTTATTCTATCACTTTGGCTCCACCAATTAACATTACCTATTATCAATAACGTCTATTTCTATCCAGCTAAAGAAATAAATGTGTCATTATTTTTTTCAGTTACTTTTTTCAAGCTTTTTTTTATAACCGCTGTAAGCGTAAAATAACAAAATCCAGTTTTTTAAATATTCACAATTATCATTAAAAGTTACGAGCAGCAAACATCTGTTGGACGAGTTAATGAAAAGAAATTTGTAAGAAGTTGAAATGTTCCATTAACCTGAAATTTCTCAATGGGGTTATTTCAATCAGTTCTCAATGCGAAAAATTAACGAGCTTTCAAAATATAACAATCAGGCTTTTGAAAATGACTCTGATTTAATCTCAATACCATTAAGAGAAAAACAACTCAAAGTGAACCACATTATTGGAAACTAGGTTTCCCGTCTGCCAAGTTCAATTTTTTTGGCAAAAAAAAAACAACAAAAAAATATGGTCACATCTGTTATTGAATTTGCCTTTGCTACTCATGTGGTTTAGGATTATGATGCAAATCCAAAATTTATCAAGAAAAAAAATGGACTGACACAAACGATATGGAAGAATAACACTATGATGTAGCCGCATGACTCAAACACTATAAGCATTAAAACATCATTAAGATTTAACTGCTTGACTCAAACACTTTTGCTATTGTTTCAGCCCTAACGTGTGCAGTTCTTTTCACGGCCTAAGTCAATAACTACTGTGTGGAAACCACAAGGAAAATATAGATTTAATGATGACTGCTCTAAATTTTCTTACTACTTTATTCAATTTGGCTCGCACATTATTTATCATATTAACAGCTTGATATCTTTTCAGCTTTGCATTTAAACAAAAACCGTAGAAATCATGCCAAAATAAAGTTGGGCTCAAAATAAATTAGTAATAGAAATAATATTTCTTCGTACAAAGTCGCTAATGCATTTAACAAAACATTGGGTTTTACAAGATTATCTTCAATCGCAAGAACTGGTCATTTGTCACTAAAATCGAAACAGTTTTACAAAATTATGTATGGAGACTGCTCAGTCTTTAAAACTTCTTTGAATAGCAAATTCTACTAACCTTAAGCACAAATAATTAAAAATTGACATTAACACTAATTTCAGGGATAAACAAAATACTTTTAAAAAAAAAAGTGCGAAGTCCATGTGATGGTAAAAACAGAATTTTCAATTAAGTGCGACCATTGTTCATAAATGCTTCCTCCTGGGAAAACATGGAGGTGAGATTGTTACCTACCCTGTCAACACTGATGGTTACTTGAGTTAAAACCTCTTGGTGTCCTATGCATATCCAAAAGTACGTTTATCAAGTAGATTCTCCATTTCGTTTCAACCTTAAAAATCACCGTGATTGTTGTTTTAATGTTTGTTTGTTTGTTTGTTTGTGTGTTTATATTTTCTGATTCTTCTAATTCTCACCAGTTGAAAATTTGTTTACGCTTGTCTTCCATGTATTACATGTATCAAGAGATATATTTCTATTTAAATAAATTTAAATATAGTTTTCCTGCGCCGTAAAAGGGACGCAAATTATAACGACTCCGCGCGGACTGCAATTCTTTTTACAAGTAATTTAGCTAAATGGATCTTTAAGTTGTTAAAACCATCTAAATGCTCTGCTTTTTTGGCTATTCTTTTATCCTCTCACTTTTTCGTAAGCGTTGACGAAAACTGACAAATTATTTATTTACTTAATTCACTTCTTATTTGTTTTTGAACACTGATCTGGTTTACTCTACATAAAATTTGGAGATAATTGAGGTTAAGAATAAATAATAAATAAATTCATTATATAAATTCAACAAAGGGGTGAATCACGCATTTAACAAACGTCGACCTTTAGTATAAAAAAGAAACTTAAAAATCGGCAAACTAGACTATTCAATTGCATATTATCTGAATGTGAAAACATTCTGCATTATTTAGAGATAATGTAATAAAAGGTGGTACAACTAGAAGCGTCCCCGAAACAAATTAGGTTAAACTTTCCTCTTATTGATATTACGTATATATAAGACAACCGTTTCTGTGGTTTACAAAATATCAGTTTTGATCTATATATAGAAGACAACTGCTCAATCTATCTAAGAGCTGAAGTGTCGCGGTCGCAAAACCCTCAGGGCAAGAATTGTGTCTTCAAGCTGTTACATGTTTTGTGACCAAAATGTTAGCGCATAGCCGACTGAAGATCGACGTACTAAAACGTCGAGGATAAGGCGGGTGAGACCGTGGAGGGTCACGATACAGAGCAAAGAGGAGAATGTCGTACACACGTATAAGGAACTATCATTCTAAAAACTAATTGATCTCGGGTTAGGTTTGGTCTTTGATATGTCACTTACAGACACGCTGTTATAAAGAGCACTGGCTCATAAACAAGTAAACAAAAACGACATTTAGAAGCAACAACTAAAAGGGGGGTGGGGGGGTGTGGATTTTCGAGGTCAGCTCTTAATAAAGGTGTGGAAAATGATATGTATGGCTCTGAAATAGAGTCTGGGTTTGACTAGCCCCCGGCACCTCATTTCTAATAATTCCCCCCTTTCCCAATGAAAAAAAATTAAACGAACGACAAATACAGCTGGTTGGTCATCTCTGACAAATACAGATCTTTAAGCCGCGAGAAGAAGGAGGAAAATAGTTCTCGTTTATCAAAAAACATTATCCGATTCTCCATGCCCGTGACTAAATGTAACCACCAAAACCACTCTTAACCGGCTGTTCAAAAAAAACCCTCCTGAGCTGGCCTTAAGGCTGTTGATTTGCGGTTTTTTTAATTCAAACAATGTCATCAAAAAGAATTCGTAAGTCTCTTATTTCGTTTTTTTGTAGATGGTTTCTCTGGCGTTAAATCTCTTAATTGAAAATTCGTTACGAAATTCATATGCCAACTAATCTGTTCAGAATTCAGATAGGATTATTTATTTAAGTAGCCTTTTATATTGGTTTCCACGATAAAAAATGTTAAAAATATGGATAGTGTAATACAGAGACTAGACTTACATCCAAATCACAGCTTGCAACGAGCCTTCAGGAATAAAAAAGGAGAACTTCTTGTTTAAAGCTCGTCTTTTTGAAGTAAGTCTTCGTAGCTTTAACAACTGCTGGGAAATTTTATATGCAGTTTCTACACAACTCTTTCGGAAGAAGAGATCCATTTTCACAGATCTGCATTTGACATGCCCCATTGTGCATACAGTCTAAGACTGTCTTCATTTTGAACTTTGATTGAAAATCTACCCATTGCATACGTCAAAGACAGTTTCTTCGGGAGTACCTACCAAAATTTGATCAGGTGAATTAAGTGTGAAAAACCGCAAACCAACAAAAATACAAAACCCATCGAGTTTTCGCAAAAATAAACGTACAAAATTTTGGAAAAACCGGTTCGTAGATTGAAACAGAAAGTAGCTGAGATGAAAAATGCTACATCCACAACTAACAAAAAGATTCATAGCAAATCCTGGACGTGTATAAGCGTGTGACGTTCGTTGCGCGAGCATTTACTGAAGATATGCGTGCAGTAAATAAGAATGTTCCCTATCATCACGAAAATCATTTATATAGTCTGAGGCATTCCCGTTTAAATCCACCGCAGCCTATTAGCTGCGATCGATATCATACATCTAGAAACATTTTCAAAATACTTATTATTTCATTATTACCACATAACCCAGGAACAACGAATCTATTAAACACCGAGTTTTTCATTTGCTCGCCAGCTTATAATAAATTAAGCGCGAAATCGTTTTCGAATGACAACTGCCTCACGTTTCAAGGGTGTTACCCACACGTCCTTTAACCTTAAGACGATCTGCATACTGAAAAGCTTTCTCGCCGAGCTTAGATTGTGAAAAAAATTGTGCCAAAAAATTTTTTTCCATGAAGATATCGATATTATCTTTCCATGGAGTGAGCTTTGAGAGCGTGACTCAATTTCCTTGATAAAATCTCCTTACTTTTGATCATCTTTGTTACAAAAGACCCTTATTCCCTTCCTATTTATATGCAAAAGGTCTTCAATATTTAATATGAGGTGAGAAGGAACTGACACAGATCTTATCCTGCCCTCATGCTATCAGCAGATGTGGCAGTCAAAACGCACGTAAAGGCGATAGAAAACATCAAAGTTTTTAAGCACTTGTCTACAGTGGGTCGCTGAGACTATCGAAGAGTGTGGCGGAGTGAAAATTAAGTTCATCCAAGAGAGGTAAATCTGAAATTTAATCAATGAAAAAAGAAACTTTATTAACATGACGTAAAGTAATAATTATTGGAAAATAGACTAAAGCGATTAATACGGGAGTTTTTGACCCTCTTTAGTGGAAAAAAAAAGACTTTGTCATTTGCATGAGGGCAGGAAAAACATTTCAAGTCTCCACCCTAACAATTGAGTTCACATATATGTTAACGTCATAAACCAAAACACCTCTCTTTGTTATTGTACCTGCATTTTCAGTTGTATGCACACTAATCTGTCTGAATACGTTCTGCCGACGGTGAAGGGCTTTGAAATTATTTTAATCGCCTTTATTTGATTTGCTCTAACCTAAGATCTTGCTTTTCATCATGAGCTTCTCTGCTTCTGTTCATTAGAAAAATCGTAACGTGATTTCTTACGTTTGAATATTGACAATTCACTCGCATTTTGATTTAAGTTGGTTATTTTTACTTCTAGTCTGTAAAACCAACGGATCGAAGGCGATGATGGGACTTTCAAACACAAGAGAGGTCAGCTTTGATCTTCTAATGAGAATAGCTCTCTTGACCATTATCCTCTGCGGAAAGTCTCACGGTTTTCAAAGGCAAGTAAGACGTACTTGGATTTCTAACAAACATCCTCACTGTGTAATAAGCAATTACTACCGAGATTAATTATTAATACCTGCCTTTACAGCCGTGGTTACTCGAACTGTTAGAATGAGCTCGTTTTTCTTTAAGTCGGAAGGGAGGAGAGGAAAGGTAAAACCACGGAACAGAAGGTGGGGGAGGGGGGGGGGGGAATTGTGGAATTTTGCTTTCCTATACAGGAAGACTCTGTAAATGTAGTAACAGTTTTATTGCAAGGTATTTGAATGAGTTGACCGGTCAATGGGTGCAACCCGTTATCAAATTAATTTCTCGCCGTTTTCACTCATCTTGTGAATCATTTTTATGCAGGACTGAATCTTTTGCTTCTACTGACCAGCAGTTAGCGAAGGACCTACGACATTTACTGAATAATTATGATTCTCGAATCAGGCCAAATTACACAGGTAAACACTTAAACTACTTTTTTTCTGTTAATTCTAAGGCTTCAATGCTTTGCCTATATTTTCATTCGATGATTGAGAGATGCCTAGCTTAAGGTAATAGTGGCTGAACTTCAAATCTGAACGAAGAGGTCGGTGAAATCAAGTCATATTAGTGGTTAATGAACTGTTTTCTTCATAAAGATTGTCTACACGTTCCAAAAATCTGCGACAGAGTAATATTTCATCTGGAAGAGGTAGAAATTTTGCTACTTTAAACGAAAATCAAAATAAAAACTTAAGTTAATATTTTCAAGTTTTTTTAAAGATAGATTTTAAAAGCCAAACAACAACAAAATTTACCCGTGATCGCGTTAATGTTTCCATCAATCCTGAGTAAATTCGACAGAAAAATAGCACCATTTATACTCATCATGATTCAGAAAAGTCAGTGAGGGAATGTTCGAACAGAGTTTTTATCCGCTCGCGTAAACATTGTTTTACGTACCTTTCGAAAGGGTAGACATTGTATAAAGACACAGATTATCCGTGATTCGGTGCAACCCAAACAGCTTGCTGTTCATTTCACCTCAATTAAGTTGACTTTCATTTTGTTGCAGGTCGTCCAGTTGAAATCCTTGTTGATTTCTCGGTGGCGTCCTTTGCAAATATCAGAGAAGTGGAAATGGTAAGTATGCAGTCAGCGGAATTTTATGGTATCGAGCGGTTTACTATAGTACCTGAACAGCTGCCTGTCTTTACCTTTTCGCCTCTTAAAATTCTCAAATTGACCTTAATTGGTATTAAAAAGAGAATCATTCTCCTGGAATACCAAGAGAATATACAAGAATATATGAAAATAAAGGAGACACTCGCCATATTTCGAGATTTTTAAGGGTAACCTAACATTTCGAAATTAAACCTTAAATCTGAGATGCGAAAATTTTGGCCACGTGTACACTACAAATACGAGAGGATATTAACTAATAATACAAAAAGAAAAAGAAAAAAACAAACAAACAAAGCAAAAAACCTTAGATGAACATTTTGGGAGGTGCCACTATGGAAGTCGAGCTTCTTAAAACATTCCTTCTGGTATGTGGATAGGATTCTCAACTGAAATCGTTTCTCTCAGCCATCAAACGTCTCTATGAACTTGCTGATAATTGGAATAGATTCGAAATCTAAAAGCAAGGGCCAAATTAAACATTTCTATTAAATAAATAAAAATTTCAATATCCCGTGAAGCACTGGTGGTTCAGTGGTAGAATTCTCGCCTGCCACGCGGGAGGCCCGGGTTCGATTCCCGGCCAGTGCAAAATTTTGGAGTTAGTCAGAAGGTATTATTGCGGTCAAAATTTAGTTACTGTTTTTCGAAAAATTTTCTATTTCATAACCGTTGAATGATCAATGTCGAGGAGGTCAGAGCTACAAACCTTTCCAGAAAACCTTTGCAGGTCATAATAAAAGACCTATCGTAACTGTACATATCGAACAACCACGGGCAAGCTTTCAGCCAAGTTTTTGCTACTGTTTACTGTTTATATGGTAACTGGGAAAGAAGAAGTGTGAGGGGAACGTGTTTTTCGAAACAACAACAAAGCTTCGAGCCATGGGCTTTAACTTTGCGTCTGCTTGGTTGAGAGAGGCACAAGTTTTTGTCTTCAAATCACGTTCGTGTAAAAGGTTAAAACTAAATAATACAATCGAGGACAGATGTCCACAATCATTATTACATTTTATTTAATATGATGCTGTATCTTCAGGAATTTGGACTGGACATGTTCTTCCGCCAACGTTGGCAAGACAAGAGGCTCAGTCATAATATGACAACGATGATGACCCTTACAATGGGGACGAAACACCCAGCAGACTACATCTGGGTTCCAGACACAATGTTTGTAGACGCTACTAAATCTTACATGCACAATGTCCTTGCTACAAATCACAAAGTGGATATTTCTGCAAAAGGAGAGGTAAACTGGGGAACAAGGTATGTCCTGTGTAACTTTACATGAATATGCCTCTTTTCAAGAGCGAGAGCTCACTCATTCTAGCGCTACCTGGTATGGCACTGTTGATCTCTGGTTGAAATTGTAATTCAAATAATGAAATACTACGCCGTAATGATAATTTTAAAGCTACTAGGTTCCTTCTTGGGCATATTTCAGTTCCAGAATCGACGTCTTTTGTGCCTCCACACCTATACAATACGAACTGAAATGTTGAAAAAAGAATGAAAAGAAAAAGGACTGTTTATGGAGACGCATTGACTTAGCGGTTAACACGTTGGACTCTAGGCCGAGAAGTCCTGGTTCGAGACTTAGTCACTGTACTCCCGAAGCACTTCTCTTCAATTTGGAGTATAAATGGTCATAAATGGATTCACATACGAACTGTCATTGAAAGCTGACGAAATACCTGGGGGAACCTGCCATGAACTGGCATCTCATCTAAGGGGGAGATATAACACTTCCAGTGACCTTATGTTACGGACCTTATGCCACGGAAACCGGGTGAAGCTGATATGATCATGACCCAAAAAATGTATCCATCGCCATGCAAAGCAGGTTTTTCGAACTGGGCAAGAATGGTGGCCCCGCTGCCTTTATTGAAATTTTCTTGTTTAGCGGTTGGATGGAATAAGTTGTTCTCATTCAGTGAAAGCTACTAGGTACCCATTCGAATCCCACCACCTGGCATGGAAATATGATAAAGATGACAGATCTGACGCTTTTCTTGTCCTCTTTTATTTCAGAGCAACTCTGACAGCAAGGTGCCACATGAATTTCCGTACATTTCCCATGGATGAACAAACTTGCTCCCTAAGTATTGTGAGCTGTAAGTGCTCCACAGTTTTTACAATTATTGGCAGTGTGCGTGACTGACAAGAAAACAGGAGTAGATTGGAACGCGAGGACCCCATGACGGGGTAAACTTTCCCCAGCTTTCCCATCGAACCAAATTGGACAGAAAACCTGAAATTACGTAAAATCGGTGGTTTGACTCAGTAACATCGTTTTTTTGTTTTTGTTTTAGTTTTTGTTTTTTTGTTTTTCCTTTTTTTCTTCGATGCTACCTCACTAAATATCGTAGACTGTGGAATATGAGCTTCAAACCTTTCTGAAATGAAAACGGATCAGGTTACGAACAAGGATGTCTTTCCGTATAATAATAATTTTCATAACTAAATCCATTTTTACAGATGCCTATCCTACGAACCATCTTATTTTCACCTGGAAGTCCAACCCAGGGGTCATTGTCTTGGACAAGGAAATGGCGCAGTTTTACATGACGAACATGACTACTGCTGAACAACGAGTCCAATACGTTGCTGGTAAGTCAAGTCATTAGGTACATCGAAGCCGTTCGGGTGTGCATGCGCGCTCGTCGTCCTCCCTTTCAAAGCTTTTTTTGTAACTTACACAAAACTTTAGGAAAAATCTGAAAATAAACCTGTGGTGGTATATTATCATGGAGCATTTCTAAATTTATAGGAATATTTCCATCTCGACGTTCTAACATACATCTCATCCAGTGAATGGTTTTTCGTGAGCAACATGAAACAGGGGGAGTTCTAGAACTCGGCTTCACACATAAGAATGCCAGGATATAGTCATTATTACCGGGTGGCCGGTAAGGCGAAACTTAGTTTAGTTTTGTTAAAATAACGCTAAAGAAACCGCAACAGACAAAGTAAGACATCACATAAAAAACAGGTAAAATGTGCGAAGCCCGGGAAAACGCGATTGACTCACGAGTCGCAATTGGTTTTACTCGTTCTTAATCCGATTGGTCGAGAAGGTAGAGCAAGAAGTTTAGACCAATCGTAG
Organism: Pocillopora damicornis; assembly: GCF_964200805.1. Classification (NCBI taxonomy): domain Eukaryota; kingdom Metazoa; phylum Cnidaria; class Anthozoa; order Scleractinia; family Pocilloporidae; genus Pocillopora; species Pocillopora damicornis. Next base: position 2,173,782 of record NC_142678.1, read on the forward strand.
AAGCAATCTTGACCTACTTTTCTCCCTTGACAAGTTATCTAATTTCATGAATTCATTTTTCTATTCCAACCAGGGGAGTATTCAGTTCTTCAGGCGACTTTCACATTTAAAAGAAGGATGGGTTTTTACTTGATACAGATTTACGTCCCTTGTATAGCAGTGGTGTTTGTGGCCTGGATGTCCCTGTTCGTCGACAGCAAAGCCACCCCCGCCCGGGTGGGGTTGTGTATTACAACTCTTTTGACAGTCGCTACCATCTGGGGCTCTGTCAACTCCACTATGCCAAGAGTTTCGTATGTGAAAGCTATCGACATTTATCTCATGACATCTTTCTTCTTCGTTCTGTGCACCATGTTGGAGTACATTATCTTAATACACAAGGGAAGGGCAAAGGTATTGAAAAGGCACTCATACTAAGCTTGTAAATTCGTGTAATTATATTAAACTGCACGTGCTTACTTCGTTTCACTACTGCGCACGTTGATGGCATGAATGTGCGCGATAGATCATAACATAAGGAATTTCTTTAAGCACCGCGTTAATATCTTATAGACAATTATTTCTTACGTCAGGTGTGCGTTCATTGAGATTTGAAGCGTCTAATAGGTTTGGAGAGCACTCATATAAATCTATCAACTCTAGAAGGTTAGCGTTTTATTATCGAAAGTAAAGTTTTGCATTGAAATTTTCTCTATCTGATATTTTCAGAGGAGTATTTTATTGCTCAAGGCACCATTTCTACAGAAGGATAATCTGCAAGAAACTTACTGCAATTTGACAAGCGATTACTCGTGCTATAGAGGTGGGCTGTATTCGATGGAAGAAGCACAGACTCACTCGCCATGCAAAGAGTCTCCAAAGGATACTTCATCGCCACCAGACAGCAAAGAAATCAATTCCAAAGACGTGGAAATTATAGCGAGGATAGCTTTCGTCATTGCTTTCACAATTTTTAATCTGGTTTATTGGATTGTCTTGGTGTATTTTGTATGAGTGGAGAACAAGTTTTCATGCCTTGGAAGTAAGGGCTTGGTTTGCGGATAGAAATCTTCTCTTTTATCACTTTTACCAGCTCACACTTACTGACCAATTTTTCACGCGCGAAGAAATATTTGGAGTCACCCCAGCCATAACAATATATTGAAAGTGTAAAAAGAAAGGAAGCCCGAAAAACAAACCAACAAAAGATCGGTCTTTGTCTATGATCGTACATCTCCCGAAATATCCGATTTCAGAGAGGAAACCACCAGAGAGGTAGTTGTGTCAGAACTTTAAAGATATCTTCGGAACTTCCTCGGGCTTCTTCGGAAAGGATCGGGTTATATCAAATCAACTTTAAATGAGCTAATGAAGATAAGCAAATGATTCCTATAACTGTAAAAATGCGTAATAACTAGGTCACTAAGCTGAGTGAAAGGCGGCTTGACGTAGGCCTCGCGGAATGTTAAGCTCTTAAGTCGTGCTAGTAAAACTTTTTATGATATCATTTGACTATGACTTATTTCGCTTTTGTAACGTGAAGGTTTAGTAAAATTTTCTCTACCATGGTGATATAAAGACTTTTTCAACCCCTAATTTCGATGAACCGCTGAAAAAAGAAAGGTTTCGGCGCAGATATGACTACTGTGGCCTGCGCGAATGATTTAGGCCCACACACGCGAGGAGAAAGCCACGCGAGCACGCGCTTAGCGTGTCTGCTTTTTCGCGTGCACGTCTTACTCGCGCTGTCTCCGAGTTCCCGGAGCGCAGGCTATGGCAATAGAACAATTCATGTTAAATTGGAAGCTTCTATATATACGTCCCTAGTATAAAATATTGATGTTTAGAATATCTTCATATTATTTCTAGAATTTTATTATTGTTTACTGTAGTAGAAATAAAAAAGTAAATAAAAATATAGTCTGGGAGCAAATGTGGTCCCGTGTGAAGTTCGTGCTGAAAGCAAGCACCTAGTGTAAAAGTGTTCAATAGGACCTACTAAACATGAAAAGTTTTGGTGCCAGCTTTGCAACTTGCTCAGACGGCTTTTAAGGGGGGTTAAATTCTGATCCATGAAATCTAGCATGGAAACGAGGCTAAAACACATAATTCCTCATAACTTTGTTAATAACAGACGAAAATACACCAGACTTGCTCACATGATTGGGCATGATCCTCCCTGTTGGTTTATGTTAATTAACATAGGTCACGTGACCTTACGCATGAAAGCGAGGCTGAAACACATAATTCACTATAAATTTGTCAAAAAAAATCCTTATCATGCCAAACTTGCTCACCTTAGTCAGTTAGACATCTTGCATCGATTGGTGCCACTTTGTAGTGTCACGTGACCCCATACATGGAAACGAGGCTGGATATATCTGGTAGCATCGTGTAGGATGGCATTTGTCCTGCCAAATGCATTAACAACTACTAGGCAGATACATATCTGGTTATCCGATTTCAGATATAAAAACTTCAACTAATCATTGTCCTATGGCCCATAGCACAGGGACAAGACGGATAAAGCAAATACTGCGGAGGCTCCATTTGAGAATTTATCTTGTACACATAATCAATAATTTTGCCAACTTATGATACTGGTTCCATGTATTCATTTTCGCATGTATATTGGAACAAGGGCAGAAAATGAAAATAGCGACCACTGCTGTTTTATATATACAGTCATGAAAGTGAAATGTGATCATCGCAGTAAATTTTCCAATTTAAGCAATTGGAAAGAAGAAGCCTGAAAAAAATCAGGGCTTCAACGGGATTCGAACCCGTGACCTCCGCGATACCGGTGCGATGCTCTACCAACTGAGCTATGAAGCCACACATTGGGAGCGAGGTCAATTTATTGAGTTCATATCTTCCCGTGCAGTGAAATGATGTGAAGTTTTATATGAAATAATTCATATTTTTTGTACTGCGGTTGTAGATGAAAGTGAAATGTGATCATCGCAGTAAATTTTCCAATTTAAGCAATTGGAAAGAAGAAGCCTGAAAAAAATCAGCATCTACAACCGCAGTACAAAAAAAAAATATGAATTATTTCATATAAAACTTCACATCATTTCACTGCACGGGAAGATATGAACTCAATAAATTGACCTCGCTCCCAATGTGTGGCTTCATAGCTCAGTTGGTAGAGTATCGCACCGGTATCGCGGAGGTCACGGGTTCGAATCCCGTTGAAGCCCTGATTTTTTTTCAGGCTTCTTCTTTCCAATTGCTTAAATTGGAAAATTTACTGCGATGATCACATTTCACTTTCATCTACAACCGCAGTACAAAAAATATGAATTATTTCATATAAAACTTCACATCATTTCACTGCACGGGAAGATATGAACTCAATAAATTGACCTCGCTCCCAATGTGTGGCTTCATAGCTCAGTTGGTAGAGCATCGCACCGGTATCGCGGAGGTCACGGGTTCGAATCCCGTTGAAGCCCTGATTTTTTTCAGGCTTCTTCTTTCCAATTGCTTAAATTGGAAAATTTACTGCGATGATCACATTTCACTTTCATCTACAACCGCAGTACAAAAAATATGAATTATTTCATATAAAACTTCACATATACAGTCATGAAAGTATTACTGAATATCTGTATACATTGTTCTGTTGTCCATTCCTATGGAATTTCCTGTTCGACTTCGTCTTCATCATACTCATCATCACTTTCAGCATACTCGTTCTGGCAATCTTCAGAGCACAGACAGAGATCAGTACAGACAAGTCCGGCTTTTTGACACCGACAACGGTTGTTAGAGCAAGGGACTTGGCGCACTTGCATCGGACAAGCTGTATAATTGCCTCTGGAGCTGGTGGAAGATTTTTCATGACTGGTACCCACTTTCCATCTTCATCTTGCCATCCATAGCCTTCTGGTGAGGGCAACACCGGGTTTGCTACATGATCGTTGTTCCAAACAAGAAGCTGGTAGTGCGCTCTCAGTATGGCTTGATGGAGAGCAGCTTGTGTGGGCGGCAACCTCTCAGACTCAGCTTGATTTTTCTTAAAGAGGGACCATCTGAGGGCTTTGACAGTTTTGATGTCTGTCTTTGGTTGGTACATCCGACAAACCAGCTGTTCCACTCCACGTCTTGTGCCGTCATCTGGCTGTTCCCCACAACCGAGGCTAGCAAGAGCTTGCAAGATAGGAGTGCTGGTGTTATCAAACTCATCCCAACAAATGGCTCTTCCCTTTCCAGAGAAACTCCCAGTAACATCTGCTCCGGTCAACGCATGAAACGCTGGCAGCGCAGCCGTCTTAGTGGGCCCAAGGGTGTCTGCGATTGACTTCAAGTTGATAACTCTACGACTACTGCCGGTTCCAGTAACAAAGCAAGGGTTGGAGCACAAATCTGAATACCGTCGGAGAGCCAAAACAAGAACATCAGTGTCAGGAGAATATATAGATAGTTGGGTAGCACCTTGAGCAGAGGCATCCAGAGCATGTAAAATAATCTTCGTGTCGGCTTCTTCTTGTGTACTTCGTAAATGCCTGACGTCTCTGTGCGTTGCCTCACATTCCGTTCCCCATGCCACAACGACTTGTCTCCCATTGCGAAATAGGATTGTAGAAATCGCTCATAATAAAGTCATATAAGCCACACGAAATACATAATCATTGCAGCTTTTTAGCTTTTATTTTTTTCATTCAAATGCTATACATACAGCATTAATATGCATTACAATGAGTCAACGTTATTGTCCTGGATGATGTGTTCACCTTTGGCGTGTTTTGCAATCCAGCCTCATTTCCATGTATGGGGTCACGTGACACTACAAAGTGGCACCAATCGATGCAAGATGTCTAACTGACTAAGGTGAGCAAGTTTGGCATGATAAGGATTTTTTTGACAAATTTATAGTAAATTATGTGTTTCAGCCTCGCTTTCATGCGTAAGGTCACGTGACCTATGCAAATTAGCATAAACCAACAGGGAGGATCATGCCCAATCATGTGAGCAAGTCTGGTGTATTTTTGTCTGTTATTAACAAAGTTATGAGGAATTATGTGTTTTAGCCTCGTTTTCACGCTGGATTTCATGGGTCAGAATTTAACCCCCCTCTTAAAAGCCGTCTGAGCAAGTGGCAAAGCTGGCACCAAAACTTTTCATGTTTAGTAGGACCTAATGAACACTTTTACACTAGGTGCTTGCTTTCAGCACGAACTTCACACGGGACCTTATTTTATGACATTTGCTCCCAGACTGATAGCCTTTTGAAAAAAAATAGCTCTTCCAGCTAACCATAACTTGTTTGAAAGTTAGCGTAAACGTAATTCAGGCAGGAAGCGTGACATTCGAAATCATCATGTTTCCAAGTGGTTACCACCTGACATAAGTTAGTTAAGTCCGTATTTGAGTTACGTGACCCACCCAGCCAGAGCTTATCCTGGTTTCTATGGCGACTAACAGTATTACTACTCCCCTCTGGATGGGATGTCAGTCCAACGCAAGGTAACCTCCCAACATTTCATTAGGTTTTCCTAATAATTTGCCGGTAACCGTACCGGATACGCACCCGTACCGAACACGCACCCGTACCGTGCCTCTCTCCTGGGTGGGTGCACTGTGAGAACAAAATGTCTTTCCCAAGAACTCGACAAAATGACCCGGCCAATTCTCAAACTAGAACCTCTCAACCAAGAGCCCAGCGCACTGACCATCACCCAAAATGAGGTACTAAAACAAAATATGGGGAAGCATCAAATAAATACTTGACTATTCGATTTTGTATTCAGATAAAAAGTACTGGTCGACTTGTCGTTCTGAAGAATGCAGTCAGTGTAATGCACTCGTACGTTTGGCTGGTAGTACTGCATATAGCATCGCGCCCTACCCTATCTGCTATATTTCTATTTCCCTTCGAAATATTTTTTTGAAACTTTTTTTAAAAATGACAAACTAGTGAGAAGCACTGCATGAACTAAAATGGCTAAAACTTTTTTCAATCTCCCACGCGTCTCGTCTGAAAATAAAAAACTTCATCAAGGTTTTACGAGAAGGGTAATAAAGATTGCTTATGCACAAATAACTGCTTATTTTCGACCTTAATGTTTAGTGTGAAGCAAGCGGAAAGTATTTGCAAGGTATGAGTGAGGTGTTGTGTATGCGTGCAATTTTCGGACATTACATGCACGGATACGTCATGGATTTAGGGGTCACTGAGTAAGTTCACACCAGACTTTGCGAATACCTTCCGCTTGCTTCACACCATGCGTTTAAGTCGAAAATAGATGTAAGAAAAAAGCTTTTTACCTTACTTGGAGTTTGTTATTGTCAGAAGAACTGCGTTGGAGATTAAAACAAAGTTTTACCATTAAAGTTCGTTCAATGCTGCCCATTAGTTCATCACCTAATTAAATTTTGTTGAAAGGCGTGCGGACTTCATCCCTAATCCGTGGCACATGACGAAATATCGTGTTGAGTCTCGTGACAAACAACTATAAGTGACACGTGACAGCTGACCTCATTAAGACTTACCGTAGACTCACCGTGGGCTTCCCGAACTCCTGGGAAAGATCGAAGGAAGCAAGGCGGTGTGAGAAAAAAAAGTGACTGCGTTTGTCCTTGAGAACCAAAGAATACGCGACAACTACGTACAAAAAATACTTTCACACATTCAGAATAAATCAAATCGCATTTACCTATGGTCAAAGGAAAAAGGAACGGCCTAACTTTTATGGAATGTTCAGTCAAAGTCTGCCGATTTCTGCCACTTTCACCGCTATGTTGAAAATGAAGATACCATAATGCAACGTAATCGGAGTGCGCACACTGCCTGGGGTGCAAATGACTACCTCTTCGTTTTACGATCATTATGCAATGCAATCAGAGTGTGCCCACCACCTGCGAAAGAAGGAAGTGCATATGTATATCGTCAGTTTCTAAAGACAAGAAGTGATTACGACACCTCATTGGCAGAAATATTGGACAAGATGGCGGCCGCGCTTGCGCATTTCGTCCATAATGGCGTCCAAATAATATAAGAAACTGTATGGAAATGTATAAAATTTCTAAAATGTAACAATCAGGAGCTCACGGTCCCGTCTGCTCTCGATCGAGACATATTCAGTACTGATTCTGCTATCCATCAACCCTCACAGTGTCTCGATAAATAAAAACCACTCACTTCCCGAGCCAGTTCTTTTGTCATTGTTTATTGACCTAAGTCGCCATATAGTTCTTCAAAATCCGTCGTTCTCCATCCCAAACACTCGCCTATTACAGGAAAGTGCATCAATGAAGTCAACTGATCTCGATCGAATTGACTGCTACTGAGTTCGAAGCGTCAAACTATCCTGTAAAATTATCATTTCCTCTCATCAAAAAACTTCCCAACGCGCCAGAATATCCCTTATTTTCCTTGTTGAGTAAGTGACGAGACGCCATGTTGAAAACTATTACTAAAATGATTAAACACGAGCAACGCTGATCTTCGAATCATCGGCCATATTTGTTGATGTTCTTGCTGGGAAATAAATTCTCAGGTCCTTTTCGGAATAAAAATATGCCAGGCGTTAAATGCAAATTCAGTAGTCTTGGTGCGAAAATTTAATAAAAGCAAATCAAAATTCTGACATCAAGTCATCGCTCTGCCTCGAAAAATCCCAAAGATTTACTTGCAGGTCTTCTTTTCTTTTTTTTTTTCATCAAATAGAAGATCTGCAGTACTCAAATTGTGTAAGTCATGGAACGAAACACGCTTCTTTGCAGATCGAGCCGTGATCGCCGCCACATTGAATTCTCTTAATATTCTATTGTTCCGGAGTGTAATACAATATACCGCTGATAATTGTTAGCGGGCTCGAAATGTCCTTGATTTCTGGCCAAGTTTTCCCACCCGTTTAGAATATACGTGGAAAATGTTTCTAGACATTTATTTGGACCAAATACCCAGTGGATTGAGCTGTCCCCTGCGGTTTTTTCCCCATCGATGTGTCTATTTCCAAATTTTAAAGAAGCCGATAATTTTTATCAAAATGTCAGGCATACGGAGACAGATTTGATTTGATGTTTTGCTTTCATGGTCGGATTTATTTTTAAAACAAATGCAAATTTAACCTACGCCAAACAGAAAAAGAAATCAATGCAATTTTAAGTAAGGACATTCTTGCAAATTCCAGGCTGGCGAAATATAACTGTTCCATCAGGGAAACCATAACTATTAAATAAGCGGTTTTGACTCATCTCAATCGGATAGAGTGGAAGTACAGACAAGGGAATTTCCCTCAGATTCCATAATCATAACATTGTCTACCTGTTCCGGAATAAATGTACATGCAAATTTTCTCTTTTGGACAGGCACTCACCTTTGCGAGCTTTTATGTGGCGAAAGTGATGATTATAAATTTCAAAGGTTTATAAACCTCCGAGCTGTTGAGAGAAATTTCGCTTAAAAGCCGAAATCTCTTTTCTCTCCCCACCCCACCTCCCCCTCCCCCTCCCCCGCCACCCGTTTGAAAGTCCGGGGCTTTAAGGGGGGTTCCCATCTGACTCAGCGTCGTATTATCTGCAATCTTAATATATCACGTACTAAGGGACCAGTGTTCCTGTAACTGCTTCGACTCTGCTAATTCTACACGCTACATTAAACAGAATGAAAACCATGAACTAAAAAAGGGCATTTACGCTAGTAGAAGGTAAGAATACTTTTCAAGATGGCGGTTGTTATTTGAGCCTCCTTCGAAGTTCGCCTAGCCCCAACAAAGCTAAGATTTTAAAATTTTACGGTTAAATTAACACGACTGGTTTATGAGACTTGATTCAAAATTCTTACCACTTGAAATCCATGCTATCATACAAGTCCGTTGACCTAGTTGCATGACCAAAACAAGCATCACACTCGTTTCAGTGGGAACTAACGGACTGAAAGAATGATTGATATCGTTAAAAATCCCGGATATTTCGGTTTTACAAATATCCTATGACTCATCCCTCGGTGGAACTGGCATGTTCAGGCGAAAAAGTGTCTAAGCTATATTCTCGAAACTACAATGTCAGGAAAAAGAAAGAGATCAAATGAATCTACCAACAGAGGTCTCTTTGTGTGACTCTAGCAACTGCTATCTTTATAACAGTTTACAAGTCCTATTTGTCTTAAGTAAATTGGTCTGGTTTTTTATAAAATTTGGTATCAGTTGTGAATATTTTGGAAGGTGCTAGTGGGTCATTGGTATATATAATTAGTCATTTTTAAACTGAAATGTAGTCAACATGATGTCATCATGAACTGTTTAAATATTTCAGTTCTCTGTTTTAATTTTTGTAAGATTCTGAAACAGGCATGATTCTGAAATATTTGATAAATGATCTTCTTAATAACCACAGAACCTTTTGAATTCAGCTAGACATACACTATACAGTGCATATGGTGAATATATTGAACCATTAGTGAGATCCTCAAGAAGTTGATTCTAAATTAACATATAATTGACATAGCAGTATTTTTATTTTAACACAATGGAGGTGATCATTAGAGTCAGTGAGGTAAGAAGTTTTGATGCCGTTGGAATGGGGAATCCTCGGTATGTTGTTATTTGTCTTTTACCAAATAGCTCGATAGCAAACCAAACCATTTCAAGTCGTCACTTGGTACCACTTTTCTAAGTTCTCTCTTCTATGAATTCATTTGAATTTGTCATTTGAAATGTTCCATACAACAAAGTAACAGAAATATTCCAAAGATTTGATCAAAAAATATCTATGTGGGAAAATTCTCTCATTTGCAAAATATTGATTATTGTGTTTGTTTTATTTAATAAATCATATTTCTCTGTGAGAATATTAGATGAAATGGAAAACTGTTCTTTGCAGGTATTTAACCATCAACATAATTATATTGAACAACGTGGAAAGATGCTCTCCCCACTTCATGAACATCCCCTGGAGCAGGTCAATCCCATGGAAGTGTATAGACCATATGGAGGACGGTGGAAGTGTGACAACTGCAATTCTGAGAGTGGTGGGATGAACCCTTTTCCCTTCCACTGTAGACTGTGTTCTTTCGACCTGTGCTATTCTTGTATGAACATACAGCATCAGGTAAGCAACTTGATCCATCGGCATCAGCTGTATTACATGGAGACCAGTCGACTATGTTATCAAAATCAGGACGGAATTTGGCGGTGCGATGTTTGTAAAAAGACAAGTGATGCACTGAGAGAAACATTCTCATACCACTGCCCAACTTGTGAGGACTTTGATGTTTGCCGCAGCTGTTATGAGCCTAAGAGGCATCCTATCCATGTTCATGAGCTTAAAGTGGTTGACACGTCACTAATCTATTCTCAAACTGGTGGAAACTGGTTTTGTGACATCTGTGAGACCACGAGTAGGCCATATGAAAAGTAAGTGAAATTTTCTTTTGTGATATCCCATATCGAGTCTTTATACCTCACTAAGAAAAGTGGTTGAGAAAGGGTGTTGCATTGATGTTTTGAGTAATGTTTTCCTTGTTTTCTTTCAGCTTCTCTCATCATTGTGGAGATTGTGAATTTGATGTGTGCCAAGAATGTTTTAGGCCGCATACTACACGTCTACATGAACACCCGCTATACAAGGCAGACTCACATCATGTGTATGCGCAATTCAGTGGTGGCTGGCGATGTGATCGTTGTGAATCCGTGCACAATAACCCCACGGATAACAAACCATGGCATTGCCAAACTTGCGAATTTGATCTTTGTCATGACTGTATGAGTACAACAATTGAAGGTAAGAATTCATATCCAGTAGGAACAGGTCAGAAACAATTTTACTACCAGGCCTAGATGCCCTTATACAGGTAACAAGTGAATTTCTGCTTCAGTCAAATGGCTCTCACTGCTACAGTAGAGCCTTTGGTATCATCCCAGTTGTAGCAGTATAGGATGATACGGAGTAATTCTCCCCTCCCCTTCCCTCCCTAACCCCCACCTCTGGATGGGATGGCAGGCCAGGCCAGTCCAGTCCAGGGTTATTTCTTTTCACCTAAAATCAGGTTGTATTTTCTCCATACTGTCCTTCATACAGTTCTTATGGTACTGACAGGAGAATTTATTAAGTACCAATCAAGATCCTCAACACTGGGTGATCATGTGCTTTCTTCTCATTGCATTGATGTTTGATTCAGGGGTGATATGGTAGAGAGAAAATAGATGCAGGTCACTATAAGATGTCAAAGGGTTAAGTAGCCCCAGCATTTCAAAACAGAAGGTTCCCATGACATTTGCCAGGACTTGAAACATTCCTGTGTGGAGATAGGCATTGAAAGTCATACTGTGCATGTAACTTTTTCTCTGATTTTCCTCATGTCTTTTTCACTTGAGTTTTCTGACAATTTCTTTTTGTGTGTGGTTATTTAGCTGCCGATCAAACAGGCCCATCACCAGGACATTTAGGCAGAAATAGGGGATTTGCCCTGCCCAGAACAGGTTTGTATACACTCAGTTAGTATAACCTAACACCAGTGGTCCTATTGAAGCTCAAGTCAGACTTGTTTTGATGACTGTCTTTTAATGACTGTCTTCTAGGCAATAGCACATGTACATACTGAGACTTCCTTCAATTTCATGTCCTCATAACCAAGTGATTGATTTTGTTACATCTCCCATACTGATTTCTGGTAATCAGTTATACTCCTGGCTCTAGAGAGGCATTATGAGGATGGAATGTCTTGCTCAAGAGCTCCAAACAGTACCTACTTAGGGTCTCCATCTGTCAAGCTGGAGGGTGACTTACCACTTCACCTTTTTTCCTCCCACAGCCTAAATGTTCAGGAAATTTTGTATGTTTCATTCAAGATCATTAACTCATAAATCTACTTTTTGAAGGGCGGCAACCACAAGAGAACCCTTGGGTTGTTAGAAATCGCTTGACACCAACACCGAACAGTGAGTCTGCCTCACCGTTGCCATTTGTGACAGAGAAAGGCAACACTCTTGCTTCTCCAGAAGACACAGATGACAATTCCAAGTGCATCATTTGCATGGAACAACCCAAAAATGCTACAGTCATACATGGTGACACAGGACACTGCTGTTGTTGCTATGCCTGTGCGCAAGTGCTCAAACAAAGGGGGGACCCTTGCCCGATTTGCAGGGCCCCTATTGATCATGTGATCAGGCAGTTTAATGCTTGAGGTGAAGTACCATGTAAGGTCAGCTGAAGAGTAACCTAAGTAGAAATACATTTTGATCATCAAATAACCACTTAGTGACAATAAGGGGGTTGTAGATGAAGATTAGTTTAAAGTCATGTAACTGATATCATTTTATTTCATGTGCCACTTTTCATGTCTCTTTTCCTGATTAAAGCACCATGAAGGGTAAATAAGACATTTTCTAGGTGCACATTTGAGAGAACCATCAAATAGCATTCCACCGAGTACAAGTAAACACAAAATAAAGTCAGATCTGAAGATAAAATTCTTAGTTAAGACTTAAAAAAAAAACTAAACTTTTGTTACTCTTTTTTTGTCTAATTTAACCTTTTAAAAAAAAAGGTAGAGTCATTTTTAGGGTATCAGTGAGGGTGAAATCTCTAAGTTAAACAGGTAATTTCACGCTTAAACATAGGCCTTTCTAATTATAGTATCTTGATTTTGGCTTCAAAGGGAAGTATAACCAAAGTTTAAAATCTTATCTAATGTAAGGTTTTTTAAAGGAAACAACATTAAAACCAAAGAACAATGATATCAACTACTCGTCCTGAGTTTTGCACCTGCACAAGGCATGGTTTCTCCGCTCGAAGTAGCTCATCGGTTTTGCGGAAGAAAAAAAAAAGCTGGCTACTCACAAAGTATGCTGTACGGCATATTTATGCTCTCTGGCAGCTTACATCAACTGGCTAAATACCAATTTCTTGTTTGGTTTGCTTGTTTGTAAAACGCAAGGGTCGCTTCTAAAATGCAAATAACACTGAGACATGTACTTTTTCAGTATTCCCTGATAATTTGCTGCTACAATGTATCCAGTTATATTCCTGGGTGGCCAGAGAGCTCCTGTGATATTAATGTCGTCATCCTTTCCTATTCGAGTGATTATACAAATGTATCTACATTTATCAGGTAGTTTCATAGTGTCTTTCAAATGTAGTTTATAGTTAACAGTTATTAGCAGAAGTGGAGGTGATTTGGGTTGATGTTTACTTAGCCACAAAGGTGATTAACTCTGAATAACTGTTTGAGTATATACCACACAGAAATCAAAATTTGGTCAAAATTACAAAAAATGGTTGGGACTTAAACTCTTGACGTGAGATTTTTTTAATTACTTCCAAACTAGCGAATTAGCGCGTGCAAAAAGGATTAATCACCCATGTAACATATACGAAAGCATAATATTACATCATATCTCTAAAAAAAATGGATTATCGTAAGCAGAGATTAAAGCAGGCTGGTGTAGTCTGGAAAAAACGCGTGAAGCATTTAAAAAAACATTTACCCGTGTTGCAACGAAATGATTTAAATCACTTTAAGATAATCTTACGAATTTTTTCGAACTTTTGGACTTCACATTTTTATAAGCAGGTTTAGTTCAGTTTCTTCTATCTCCTTTGCACAAAGATTAAGGCAATTGTATGTGTTTAAGTAAAAGGTTAGATGTTGACAATTCCTTTAAATCTCCAGATTTAAGGTAATAATTAACAAATATTCACGTCAGTATTGGTGGTCAGTCGTCCTAGTATATACTTAAAGAGTGAGATAACATAGCACAAAAAAATGATTTTATAACATAGCTAGTAAATTTGTCTGATCAAATTCAGTTGCGCGAGCGTGCTTCATATTCCTGTTGTGCACCCTCACGACGTCAGCAAACAAATCCTTCGACAAAAATTTTCCATAGGGTTGAAAATGGTTATAAAACAAGTGGTTCATACGTCAGCTGTGCGTTCATCGAGACATGAAGCACTTGGGAAGTTTGGAGGTTCCTTATCATCAGTTGAGGCTACGCCTCGAGCAACTCTTACGCATCTTTTGTGTTCTCCGGACTTCCCGCGTACTTCATATCTAGATGAACGCACGCTGACGTATGACCCAAGTGTTAATTAATTTATTTATTTCTGCAACGATTACTATACTTTCGGTTTCCAAATCCCGCACGGGTTGCCACAGGAAGTTTAAGTAGCCAATCAGAGCGCTTTTAACGCCATCCACTGTTTTAGCATTTACTAATAGCTATTATCAATTCATTATTAATATCTATGACCGTTCCTTGAGTAGCTTAAGATTAATAGCTTAGGATTGATAAGTTGTCCATAATTTTTGTTGTTGACACTCCTGTTATGTTGTCACATTGTTATTTTTAAACTACTGTAATTATATGAAAGTCATATATTTGAACTGCGGATGAAGACGTGAATATGAAAGCGATCTTCGCGGTACTAGTAATGAACACTACTTGAGCAGGAGTGAAAAAAAAAATTCAGGGATCAATACGGGATCCTGTACAGGCCTGAATTTTTTTCAGGCCCCTTTTTTCACTACTGCTCAAGTAGTGTTCATTACTGCGTAGATCATTTTCCTATTCCCGTTGTTATTGTTATACAATATCAGTAGCCCATTATCCAAGGGATGACAATTCATGTAACTGTTGTGACTGGTTAGAATAAATTTTACTGTTATCATACCTCAATAATTTGTTCTCTCAATTTGCGTGTCAAGTACTGTTAGGGGATTCCTAATAGTCTAACGCCCTTCATTCCCCAAGAAGTCTGCGCGTCAGTAATTTTCTAAGAGGGAGAGAGTGTTGGAATCGCAATCTATTGTTTTTAATCATTGATGAATTTTGGCAGCGTTATCTTTATGAAAAATCCTCAAAAAATATATATATTCTTTCATTACAGGGTCTAATCTTGAAGTTGGGACTGAACGTTCTTATCTTCATGTCTTTGTTTAAATATATTTAATTATTTACACAATTACTTAAATATGTATGTAAGCATGTATCTTTTGGGCGATCATAGCCTGAAAACTTAAATATCCTGAAAGTGTTCAAGAGATTTTTTGGGAAACCTAGAAGTTGGTAGATTTTATTTAAGCTCTTGCTACAGACGAAGTTCAAAGGACAAAACAGCAATCTTAATGTTCTCAAATGACGTTTATCCAGAGGTAAGTGTGATGTTAGTAGGCTCTTTAATTTGGGTTGATCTCAACTCTTACATTATTATGAAAGAGATTCTTGAAGTTATGTGAGCGCACGGGAGCGAAAAAGAGAGTGAAAGTTATCTGAGGGTAACATGATATCTTCTTAATTTTCCTTGCTCCTCTACTGAAGCTAAGCCACGGATTGGCTCCTTTGCATCTCGTGAACGTGGCTACGGAAATCACAGTTGATTCAGACACTTGACGGGTGTCGGCGCTAAGTTGTTAATTGCTAATCGCGCCATCCCGAATTCACACAAGTGCTTGGACGTAGCTTTAGAGATAATCAATTCCAGATTAGTTTTCGACTTCGCAAGGTTTTCCTGATTTCCGGCGCGAAAGATTAAGGTAAAATGGTTTCAACTGCTGTCATCTTCAATCATTGTTTAAAAAAGTCGGAAAGATTTTAAGACACTTTGAGCTGTTTTGCTTCTCGTCCTACCCTTTTTGGCCCAATATTGTACAAAGCAGAATTATTTGAGTGCGTAACTGTTCTTGCTGGTTATTTTTTAAGATAGACCGAAAAAGGAAAGACGAAGGCTATTTATGAGACGAAAAACCATATTTTTATTAAAATCAATAGCATCTGGATGATGTGAAACGCTGAAGCTCTTCTGTTACATAATCCTTCCTTCGCATTTGGATCGAAGCCTTACAAATAATTCAGTCCAGATCTGCGCTACTACTACTACTACTACTCAAGTTTTTTCGGATTTCCGGGGCGTTTGAGTCACGTAAATAATTTCGTCAGTTGTGGGTTTTTGAGCTGACAAAGAAACTGGGCATAAACTCAAACAGTATCCGGTGGAGTTTCCAGCGATTGTTATCAAGAACACTGTCACTCCATATAATAATATGTACTAGCAAACACTCAATCATACGTATTTGCACCCCATGTATAGAAAAAAACCTCTTTCTTGTGTGCGTTCTATAACGTATAATACATGAAATCATTTGATGAATCTTTGCTATCTTAATCTAATCAATACTGCTAACTCGTGTTTCTTGGTCAAACATGTACAGTTTGTTTTCGCATTATCGAAAAGTCCAGAAATATTTTAGCGGTTTATACTTGGTTCGATTTCAATCTGCAGTCAAGTTGCCAATGATATTACAAAAATATGTTGGCATCGACGCAAAAAAAATCAACGTACTTCATACCGAAGCGAAAGTTACAATAAGTCAGTTTCATTTTAACAGTTCGACATAAATTTCCAAACTCAAGCCTTAGGAGTGACTTGGGAGTTGCATTAGATTTCTCTGACGTAAAAAGCTAACTGATTGAAAACACACCAGGCAATGGGGACAATTTGTGGGTTTTACAAAGACTTTCCCTTTTGGAAATAACTCAGCACATTCTATTCATTCCATGCCAGCTGGCCTTTTAGTCGAGATGCAAGTAACTAGTTATTGCAATCATCGCTCATTTATCCTTACTAAAGTGTATTGTCAAAACTTCTAAGATTTAAAGGTTGTTGTTGTTTTCATCTTTCCGTCCAAGGTCATATTAGCATTAAGGATTTTATGCCTGTTATGCGTAAGAGGTTTTAAATTAGTGCTATAATATACTGTCAATATCTTTTACCTGTCAGTATGTTGGTTGGGCTGTTAGCATCGCATCAGCAATTGTATTTTCGCCTTTAGATGCAATCTTTCAATTATTTGATATTCTATGACCCTCAAAACAATTGATATCGGGTACTTCAAAGTTGTTGTTCTACATTGCTACCTGACCAAAGATCGACTGAGATAAATGAGTATTTCAGACCACCTTGGAGAGATTATAAAACAGACCGCAAATATAGCTGTTTTATGGACAACACATGCACGCGCGTGCCGTAATAAAACCCACAGGAAGGCGATAATGAAAAAAACATCAACGCTGACCTCACTTGAGAGATCTGAAAAGACCTGCTTATGACAAACTTCCGTCAAATTTCCATAACGAAACCAAGTGAAGTAGGCAAATTTCATCAGTCAGCATCTTGACGCCACGACAGACACTAGCAAACTAAAAATTTGCCCAAGTTATTATTTTGAAATTTTATTTATTGATTGCATCATGTCCACAAGACAGGCTGCAAGATCACGAAATTTAAAAGGAAAAGAAGCTCTGTTGGAATGGTGTAAGCAACAAACGTACGGTTACAAAGGCGTGAGCGTGCGTAATTTAAACTCTTCGTGGAGGGATGGCTTGGCATTTTGCGCGCTCTTACACAGATTCGATCCCGAACTGATGTAGGTATTCAAAATGATTGCACTCGACTCTCTCTCTTGATGTCTCCCTCTTTCTCGATCTCTCGCTATCTTTCTCTGTCCCTCTCTGTTTTCACCCTGGCGAGCAACAAAAGGTTGTTTATGGCTGAGACAGTGGAAGAAAGTCTACACAAACAACAGTATTTTTTTTCGAAATTGAAAACAAAGGTTTCACTCAGGGAAAGGGAAGCTGGGGTTTTTTACCACACCGCGGTAAATTTTTGGTCATTACAATTTTAAAATGCCACTATCCGCAGTATTTGCTACAATAATTAACTTCTGATATTTTGTGAGAAACTAGGACAATGACGCAGTGATATTTTAAGTGAAGACAGAGGAGATTCGTGAAAACTGCAGTAACTTGTAACTGGAACTTCTGCTTTTTTTAGCATTTGTTCATCATATGTGCGCGGTATGTGATGCGAACGCGACATGTAACATCACGGGAAACTTTCTAATCTGTATAATCCTCTGAAGTGAACCCAAACTTATTTATGTTAATTGATTGTCTGAGGTCACCAAGCGAGACGAGAGATTTAACCAAGAGGCACGTATCAATGCAAAAGTGTCCCTAAAATATTGAATTATTTAAGTATAGATTTTAACCGCAACGCGTTCATCTCGCAGACATCCAGTGAAAAATAAAATTGGAAAAGTTTCACTGCCGCCTTTACATACGAGTAATCGTTCAAACTGTCTTTTATATTGAAGTTAAGTGGAAACGTTAAAAATTATTGATAAACATCGCACAAATAGAGCGTTATTGATTGCAGCCATGGTAACAAGAATATTAAGGCCACAGAAGCTTTATTATGCAAAAAAAAAAATTAACGCCTACTTCTGGCTCGAGATTGATCGTAGCACTTTGATTTTGAGTCATACCCCTTTTATAAGAACCTAAATTGTATGTTTTTTCTTCGACTTTGACCTTGACTAAAGTTTTTAAATGCACAAGTAAATATGAAATATACAGATACCTTTAAGAGGGCGAACTTTCGACTCTGCACTAAATAGCATATAGGAAGTGAACCATCGATGGATAATGTCAATAAACTTTTTTTGTAAGGTTGGAGGAAAAGACAAGCCGAAGGTGGGGAAAATATAATTATTAACAGATTTTGAAATGATGCTAAAATGAAAGCATGGTATAGTTGTATTTTAGACTTACAATGGCGGTTCCTAATAATGTTAACATGACGCGGGTCTCTAAATATTGAGTTGGACAAGTTAAGGTTTGCGGATTGGTTCCACAGAGATATTTCTGATAATTTTCTTTCACTTTGCAGCAAATTTGACGACCTTTCTAAGGAGGACGCCTTGAAAAACAATGAATTGGTAGGTTTATTTGGACCAAACCGTGCATTCTTGCGAAAGAGAGAGTTTTAGTTTTGTGATATGTATAACTGATCTCCATATTTTCAAGTCTCTCCATAAACGAACGGACGAAAATGTATCATAACTTGAGGAAAACAGAGCAAGGACGATGAATGAAATTCAAGAACTTACTTAAGTCAAAGAGCGCATTGCCTCACGTTTTAGCTGTGTTGAGCAAAGTAAGTTTTATATTTCAGGCTTTCAAAGTGGCCGAGGAAAAACTCAAAGTCCCAGCTCTTTTGGAGGCAAGTGACCTGGTATCAATGGAAGAGATTGACGAGATGAGCGTGATGACGTATCTCTCCATGCTGTACAAACGAATTAAAAAAAATTCCTCGCCTGGTGAGTAGTTGCTTTTCTGATTTGAACTATTCTCGGAACGGAAATTCTTCTGATAATGCACGTTTGAGAAATTTAACAGGGGGAATATTGTTCCTTGCTGTCTTCAGTGGAGTGAAGCAATCTCGAAGACGTGCGCCAATCGTTTACAATACCGATCGTCTTAGTACACACCTTTTCGTTCACTTGCGCACGTCTGGTGTTTGTTTATGTAGGAAGAAAATGTCACTTTTTAAAATGATAGTGATATGTATTTTTTTATTTCATAGCCCCCAGAACTCCCGCGGTCAATTCTACTACAGGTATGTAGAATCTATGAAACTTTTGCAAATGATGCCAAACACGAACTGCCCAAAACTTTGACAATACTCAAATTTCACTCTAAATTCATCCAGCTGAGTTCTATAAAAAGTAAAATTAAAAACATCTTGTAAACCACATGTTGTAGACTCAAAAAAGGAATAAGTGGACCTGTCATTATTTAGCCCCTTCGGGGTGGGTCGAAGGATTCTAGGAGGGGGGGGAGGATCACGTGGTTTTCAAGGGGGTATGAAGGGAGATCAGTCGCCTCTAACAGAGTTTGGAGGGGGGAAATTAAGAAATTTGACCGCTAGTGAGCGGGATCATCAGAATACTACAGACCCTTATGGGGTATTAAGAAAATTTTATTGAGACACAACCAAGGATCGGTAATACGCAGTGATGCATAGCTGTTCTGTATTACCGTTTGCGACCTAACATCACTAGACCCACCTACACCTTCTTCAACTTTACCGCAATGGCACTAACTGTCATCGTCACACCTGTGTCCACTGTGCGTCAGTGACGTCGTCACCCGAGGAGAAATTTATTCATTTAATCTTAAAGAACGTGCTGCTCAATAGAATGTCCTCGGGGTATATCTTTCTACCTAAGAACTTCTTGAGAACCCCTCTTTGTTATGACGTCATTTGCCATTTCCTAGTTGCTTTTCGTCCGTGCGTATCCTTTGGTCTCGATACTTTAGGAAAACTGTCTTAATGAAACTGCGTATCGCGTGGCGTGATTGCAAAGTTTTGATTAACGTTGGCAGTTCTGACGTCCATATGTACATCCACTATTAGCTTCTAATATTCACTTTCTCTGGGTGTTTCCATGATCAGGGCCTGGTTTATCACAACTGTTATGACATGAAGAGTCCACATGCACGAACATTCCCTCCCCCCCACCCCACTGAGGAGATGTAGTCGTCTCAGGTTATCCCCCACCCCACCCTCACAGCATTTCGTCACGCCCCCTGGCAGTTCACCACTACCCATTTATACCCCTGGGTGGCGAGCGGCATTGAGAAAATAAAGTGTCTCGTCCAGGAGCACAACACAATTTTCAGCCGAGCTCAAGCCCAGGCCTACGTGTGCACACGTTATTACCCCTGTCGCTGCTTGGTTGTTTTGGTTGTCAAAAATATTTTTTGCCACTAATTTAAAATTCAATGTTTATCTGTTGTAGTTCCAACAAGGAGAACCCTTTTTGACGTCTTGAAAGATGAGAACAACTTCACCGAGCGTTTTGAGAGACGAAAACACCGTCTCAGTTCTGGAGAAAAAGACAACTTCTCTAACAGATCAGTGCCAAAGGAAACTACCTTAAGAGAACTACACCAGGAAAACCACGTCTAAATAGTAGATGAATACTGTCCCCCTTCATTGGACTGGAAGACAGTTGAAAACATCCAAATTTTTTTTTTGCTAGTTTGTCTCAAAATGACTGAAGTTGTATCGAAACGACCTTCTGTGTCTATCGAGTTGTCTTTTAGTTTGTATCAAAACGACCATACTACGATAAATTTCACATGCTAGTGATTGAATATGACTGCATCTGACCTGAGATCTTATCATTAGTATTAGTAGCTCGAAAAATTGATGGCAAAAAAAATATCTGTTCTATCAATCACTCACGTTTCAGCTCATGAATCATCTTTATCAAAATTTTTCGTTGCATGTCAACAGAGCTCCCTTTCACTTCCAAGATCTCGTTAGACCATTTTTCTGTCTGCCATACGATTCTTATGATGTTAGTTTGAAGTAATTGGTATTGGATCAATTGATAATGCCCTAATTGATATTTTTCTTTATTTCCGTTACTTATCGGCTCGATATTGTATCGGTATTGTAAGGAGAAATTCTATCATGGTCATTCGTTGGAGCTTAAGAGTTAAAGGAGATGTTATCAGCTGATAACGATGAAAACACTTAACAGGTGGACTTCACACAGATTATTAACCACTAAAATTGGAAACCAGCGGTAAAGGGCAACTGTAGTATGGATAGAGGTGTAACCTGGGATCTTTGCATTTTTTTCCTTCTCATTCGTGTTACGCATTTACCATTTTAATATATGAAAATAAGAAATTATGAAGCCTGTGTACGGATATATGGAGCACGCATGATACTGTTAAGTGGAGACATATGAAAATTATCTTTCATGAAATACAAAAATATAAGAGAACTTGAAATAAAAGTCGATTCACGTCTCCCTTTTGTTGCACTTCCTTGTTTTATGCGACAATTTTTTTCAGCGGCCGGATTGTTGTTCAGAATTATGATCAATTTTACTTCCCCCTCAATTTTTTTGATAGTCTCGCCATTTTTTAAAATTTAATTAATTTTTAACAATATTAATTTCGCATATAGTTTATTTTTGGATCTCAAGACAATTTTCATTTTCCATTTCCTCTTCCTCCCGGGACTGATTTAATCTTCCCGCGGATGTACTTTCGCTTTCAATTTGAGTGAAACCTTGCCTTACCCCCTACCCCCAACCCTCTACCCCCTCCCCCCCCCCTCCAGCCATCAATGACAACTCAGCTGGAGAACCAAGATGGCTGCTCAGGTAAGGCTTTCAAAATCCCGCATAAACGTTTCCTTCGTTCATGACAGGCACAGAATTTTCTTTAATCATTTCACCGTTTGACCCTTTATTCAGTGCCTCAAAATTCACTTTATAAATTTAAAGAGACCGCGGAGTAGCGATGAATTCGTGCGTTACTTCCGTTTCAACTTTCGCGTTGATACATTTACATGTAAGTTCACATCACTTTCCTTGCGATATCTACAACAGACATTATCGAAAGCGATGAATTTCAGCGTGAGACGTTTGCAGAATGCAAGCTTGTGACCGAAAGATGTGTTTTAGAATTCTAGATCAACAGTGATAAATTTGTTACGCGAGCGTCGCTTTCGAGAAAAGAGAAACAAATACTATATTAACTGTGTATGTCAACTCAATATGTGCAACATATTGAAGTCGGAATACAATAGTTTAAATTTTTTGTATGATATTAATGTATGGTAACTTAATACATCGAGGTGTTAGGCCGATTCGCTGATATTTTAAGATAGAAGTTGCGGTAAACTTCATGTATTTAATATTCATTTTTCTTTTCAATTAAGTAATTCTTAAAATTGGATTAGATTTTAGCAATGTGGAGATTTAGGACAGAAGATAATCCCTTACACCGTAACATCAGTTTTCATATTCTCCATATTGTTCCCTATACGTTTTATAAGCTGCTGACAAGGTTAAGGAGAATTTGTGTCACAGTCAAGAGCTTCTTTAGTTGGTGATTATTTCCTTTATTCTCCTAACCTTAATGTTTGATTCAGGGCTGATACTGTGAAGAGAAATTAGGTGCTAGTCACTCTTAGGTGTAAAAGGGTTAACACAGTTTCAGTTCTGGAGGAAATTATAGTAACACTGTTGCAACTCTTCTAAATGTATGGTATTGTTGTACATGTTGTTATATTGCTCATGAGGTGTCTTTCCTGGATGGAAAATGTCATGCTGTATCCTCCAAATGTCAAAAAAGTGAAGTTCGTAATAAAAAATATATTTTGGGTTTTGTTTTGTTGTAGGCATCCTCACTTGATGTAATAAAATCTGCAGCAAGGAAGTTCATTGATTTTGTGAACAATGGTCCTTCGCCTTATCATGGTATGTCTTATCCTTCCAGCTTCTTTAATTGATAATGTGCATGAAAAAATTAGGTGCTTCTGATTGGCTGTAAACAAGTGCATTATCATGTAACGCAAGTGCAAAGTTGTAACACGAGTGCAAATTACATATAGTGCACATATGTGTTCAAAATTTTGTCTGCCTTAACTTTCTGTGATGTTTTTTCATTTACTTTATTAACAAGTTATATCATAATTTCTCTTACAATTTGGTGTAATAAGCACTTATAAATTTTTCACAGACTATAAACTGCACTTACCTTACCAGCTCATGCAATGTTTTGTTTCAGTTGTCAATGAGTGCAGAAAGGTGTTATCAGCAGCAGGATTTAAAGAGCTCAAGGAAAAAGAGCACTGGGATATCAAGCCTTCTGATAAGGTGAGAAATGGGAGTTGGGGCTTTATATTTAACCTTTTTGAAAGGTTGCAATTTTGACATGACCCAAAATCACAAAATGGTTACCAGAAATAAAAATTATGTTGTCTGGGAAATCATATGGTGCACTTAAAATTGGCCACACCTGTTTTCCTTTGAAATAAGTAAGGGACTAGTCATTATTTATGTAGAAAAGGGGGGAAGAGAAAAATATGTTTGGAAGATCAAATTTCTATCAGGCCATGTAAATAGCAAGTGACCCTCCTCCCTTATTAAATATTAGCATGATGACTCCTCCCCCCTGTCACCTCATATCTCCTCTTTTATGCCTAGAAACTATTAAAATTTATCTCACATACAACTATAAGATGATTAACTTGGTAATGGACCACTTTTAAAATGTACCTCAAACTGCTGACCCCTCTCCCCCCAAACTTCATTATAAAACGTCATGCCTCCCTATAGCCAATCTGAAGTAGCCTCAACCACCACCTCCTCTTTTATCTCCCTCCCTCTTCACAAATAACAACCAGTCAGCTGCCAGTTGTCTTTGTAGGATCATGCAACCTTTCCAGGCTTGATACTTGGACAAGTAGGGAAACAGAACTTACTGAAATGTTTTGTAATTTAAGGAAATATCAAAGCATTGCATATGTATAACTTAATATTCTAAATACAATGTAGTAATTTAACACATACCATCAACATAGGAACTTACATTGCAAATTTATTGCCAATTTTTTTGGCCATGGTGACCAAAACAGTTTTAGCTTGGCTATGCAGGAGCATAATAGGGGGTATATTTTACCAAATCCTTCCCCTGTTAAAGACTTTGCCTGCATCATTGACCCATCTTTCATCTTCACCTGTTAGTTCTTTGCTCCATTCAGTATTTTGTGACTAGAAACCAGTCAACGATCATTGCATTTGCTGTTGGTGGGAAGTATGTTCCTAGAAATGGGTTCAGCATTGTAGGAGCTCATACTGATAGCCCCTGTCTCAAGGTACACAAGAAAAAGTCTTCTCATTAAAAGTTGCCACTGTAAAAATCATTCATTTATTAAAAATAGTCACTGCAAAAATTGTTCATTTATGTAATATTTATTATTTTAATAATGCAAGAGGTCAGAAGTCACATTACTTCAAAGACTTGAGGTAATACCTTTATGGTTTAAGTATTGCATTTATTTGAAAATGTACAAAACACATAGGGAGGTTAAATTTGGTTTGAAATTTGTCAAAATCAAAAATTTAATAAACTAAAGGCTTTTTTAAACCTGCAATAAATCATTAAAAAAATCAGTACTTATTTAAGAAATAAGGTTACCTTTTTTTCCAATGAGAAATAAAGGAACAGGAGGTTAGTGAATGGTAACATGGCAATGTTTTCAATCTGCATCTGAAAAAAATCATAGCTGAGGTCATCAAAATTTGGTTGGATGTTCTGTGTAGTGGCAGATTTCTTCAATCTCCAATGCCTTTATAAAATGGGTAATTAAGTATTAACAACTAAAGTATCAACTCTTGAGTTGATAACATGAATTGGCCACCATAAAGAGTTCAGCCTATTGTCAATCACTCTGACAATGGGCTAATGCTCAAAACTTCCACTTCGAAACTCTCAGTGGTGGCCAATTTATGTTATCAACTCAGTTGATAATACCTAATTACCCTGATATACTCTCCCATCAATGCAGCTTCACAGTTTCTTTAGAAACTTACCCCCCTTTATTCATTTGCCTTTTTTTAAACACTGTTAAGTGCTAGAGATGTTGAGAAAGACATGAGTGGATTGATTGAAAGAGGAGCAGATCAGACAGCAGAGAAAATGACCCTGGCACATAATTTTTTAACACTGCTCTTTATGTTGGAACAGGTGAAGCCAAACTCCAAGAAGAGCAGCAATGGATATCAATAAATTGGGGCAGAGTGTTATGGAGGAGGAATCTGGGCCACTTGGTTTGACAGGGATTTGAAATTGGCTGGCAGAGTTATGATTAAGGTACTATACTGTAGCATTTACTTTCAACCTTAGATTCTGTCTTGGGACATTACTGAAAAGAGTTAATAAAGAAAATCAAAGGACCTTTTTGTGTATATTGTTTGCATGTATACAAGTTTTGATAAACTTGGTTATCAATTGCATATCATTGTGTATGCTCACCTGTTGTATAATTTAACTAAACAATTTGGTTAATTTCCTTGTGGTAAAAAGCTACTGTTATATTTTTACTTTTACATGAACACTTTAACTCCCACAGGGGTGGCCAACAATCAATTTCTCCTTTCAATATCAACATATTTTTTTAGAAGAAAAGTCATGAGGAGTAAGGAAACTAGTATTTCACAACATGTTTCTAGCTCTTCATCTATGAGAAATTTACAGCAAACAGTATAAAGAATTCATTATTTTGATAATTGTGGAGAGGAGTGAAAAGCCATTAATTTTGATTAATTGGCAAAAGGACTTCATGCAATCTAATTGTGTCTGTGTTCATACTTTCTGGTGATTAGCAAATTGGACTCTTGATTTTCAGTGATGGAATTGTGCTTATCACATTGAATACAAACTGAATTGGACTCCACCTGATCATAGTAACATTATTATTTCCTATTTCTTCCTGGATTGAATTGCTCAACAGAAAGGTGATAAATTGCAGCACCATTTAGTTCACATCAACAGACCAATCATGCGTTTTCCACATCTGGCAATTCATCTGCAGCGGGACATCAATGAAAAGTTCTCGCCAAATACAGAAACTCGCACATGAGTAACTTCAATGCATAGAGTCACAAGAAGCCCAAGATCAGTATTTGGAGTAACTGAATTACATGCACATTGTGATAACAAAACACTAGATGAGTTCAGCTTCTATAATGGGGAAAATAGTGGTATTTAGAAACCAAAAAGACCTAGATATCAACTACTTTAACCCCCCATGAGTGACCAAGAGAGAATTTCTCCTTACAATATTAATACAGTATCAACCAGACAAGTGATGAGAATAAAGAAAAGTATTAATTAGGAGATTGTTATTGTTGATCCAATACCAAATTCTCCAAATTAAAGGCTTAAGAATTGTATGGTAGACAGTATGGAGAGTTGCAAATGAGATCTTGGGAGTAAAAGGGTTAAGTGAGAAACAACTTGTCTTGCTTGTTTGTACTTTTAGGGTTATTTTTATTTTTTTGTGGTGAATTTTAGTTCCTCCTCTGTGTTCTCTATTTATTATTTTGCAAGGTTGGTCACTCAAACATAGTCATCAAACTGATCCAATGTCATCAACCAACTAACTGACTGACTGACCAGCTCTTGACTGATTAAGTTTGTTTGCTTGATTCAAAAAGAAAAGCTTGATGTTATGAAAATCTTGTAAAGTGACATATATGTTACTTGTTGATCAGATTTGGTCATGAACACAGAGTCGTGAGGTGCATGATCAGTGTAGTAATGTAAAAATTATTTTGAACAAAGTGAGTTTTCTTTCTCTTATTCAAGAGCACCCATTCTATAAACTTGTGCTTATGAAAGTCTGATAAATAAACCAGCTACTGATGATGACAGCATTGACACAGAACCCAAGGAAAATAAAAACAGGGTAAGTAATTATCCCTTTATAATTTATAGTTAATGGTTTCATTCAGGGGTAACATTACACTGACAAAACGTCTTCACGCACCTCTAATGATGTCTTCTGTTCAGGTTGCCAATATTTAATTCATTATTACTGACAACAAGTTTTTTTTGGATCAATAATTGCACTACATGAATGATCATTACACCCTATAGCATATATATATTTGTTTATTAGTAATATTTGTTTATTTATTTTCTTAATTGTGGCACTGAGTTTATTAATTTATTTCTTTAGAGTGATTCTCATCAGTCAACTCTGATCAAACTTCAAACAGAGGAGTTGAAATGTGATCAAGAACAAATCATGGACTTTGAAATGCACCTGGCCAACACCCAGCCTGCAGTGAGTATCAACAACTGATCCTTTCATCACTCCCCTCTGCTAAATCTTAGCCACAGCCCTGATTTTGCTTTTCAATCATGATTTGTTTGGGCTCTCTAAACCCTTTACACCTGAACATCACTGAGTATGCATATTCTCCATACTATTCTTTATACATTTCCTAAGCTGCTGACAAGGAGAATTTGTTTACCAACCAAATGCTTCTCTTGTTGGTGATCATTTCCTTTATTCTCATGACCTTAATGTGTGATTCAGGGATGATATTGCAGAGAGAAATCAGGTGTTAGTCACTCTTAGGGTTTAAAGGGTAAATGGGTTTTATTCTTTCTCTTTCAGACTTTCAGTGGTGCACTGGAGAAGTTTATTTCTCACCAAGATTAGACAACCAAGTCAGCTGTTTTTGTGATTTACAGGTTAAGTGGGTCTGATTTAGATCTACACAGAGAGAATGTTATATTCAGAAAACCAAACAATATTTTAATTCTAAAATAGTGTTCTACTTTCCAATAGATTTTTGTTAAGGTGGCTCAGGATGGTTCCTCATTTTAAAATGCAGCCATATTTTCATGGATCAATATCACTACACTTTTTTGTGTGTTCCCTTAAATATCTTGGAGTGCAGTTTGAAATATTCCTTATTTACAGGCAAAATTATATTCAGTGTTAGAAAAATGGGGTTAGTGCACTCTCTTTTTTTAGTTGCAGGTTTACAAAGCAAAATCTAAGGGTGTTTCAAAGAGACTGAAGTATTGCTATGGTAAACTTATGGGAAAAATTACAACTTGTTAAAGAAATAATTGGGCATTTTTCAATGCTCTTTTCAAGGAAGAAAAACAAAAAAATCACATGAAAAAGTGTAGTGATCCATCAAAGAATTGGTGTTTACATAACAAAAACCGTTTTGAGCCATCTTCTTTTTATTGACAAATTTTTACTCCTTTAACCTTTAGTGCCTTGTTCAATCCCTGAAAGGTTCATCTTTGGCATTAGATCCCAACATCCAAATTATAGCTTTGTATGACAATGAAGAGGTACATAGATGTGTTTCAATCCAGTTTTAAGTAATGTTCATCATTGATCAATTGATCACTAATTTACCAAAATTTATCAACAATAGGTTGGTTCTCAGAATGCACAAGGAGCTGGGTTGATGCTTATGGGGCACATTCTGCGTTGCTTATAAGCTGCTAACAATAATAAAAAGTGAGGATCACTGACTGCATTTCTAAATTATTGGCAATAGGGTGTATTGTTGCCTTCATGCAAACGTTAAATGTCACAAAGTGAAAATAACCTTTTGAGGATAAAGGAAACAACCAACAAGAACATGGTTGTTCAACAATCCAGCAAAGACTTTGGGGTTGAATAATAATAAAACCATGTCGAGCCAACTTTGATAGACTACTAATTTACTGAGATATGTTCATTAGCTAGAAGTGAAAATAATTAATCAACTTTTAGCAGTTGAGGGGTCAACTATAATTGAAGTTTAGTATTATCAGCTGAGTTGAAAACGTAAATCGGCCACCATAAAGGATTTAAAAGCTGAGGTTTCGAGCGTTAGCCCTTCGTCATAGCGATTAGAGGAATTGTGGGTTGTTTTTGGTTTTATATGCAGAAAATGAAATGTGCTTAATGGCTATTTAGATTGATCTAATGAGCTTCAATCTGGACAGGTAGTTAAGTTGTAGGCTACGCTTGGACAGCCGGGTTTTGTAAAGCACGAGATGGCAAAAGCATACATTTAGCATTCTCGTCTCGCGAACATTCGCGTACAAGGGTCGTTTCAAGTTGCTCCTGTTCGATCAGAATTTCGTCCGATGGTTCGTTACAATGCGTTTACTGAATCCGAAGACTTTCGCAGGAAGTAGTTATTGAAACTGGCAATACATTCTAAATGTTTAGAATGTAATGTATCAGCGGTCAACAAACAAGGTGAAATTTCACTAATTTGTATCCGACCTGTGACTCGCTTAATCCAACAATGTTTGAATCCCATATCTCAGTTCTTCCCTCTGATTGGTTGTCTTCGTTTGTTTGGCCCCGGCTTCAGTTGACGCTCTGTGAGATACTTTCAATCTCTTCAGTTCCACTTTCAATCAAGTGAGAATTATCCTTTTTTTTTTTGTTTTGTTTCAGAGTTACTTTGAGACACTTTCAACTGTACTAAACTCCGTCATGGGAGCTGACTATTATCAATGAAGTGGAGGGCCTTTCTGTTTCTTTGAACTTTCCTAGCAATTCGGCCTTTTTGTCATTCCCACCTTCGTCACCTTACTTTGCAATGGGCAGTCCGACTGAAACGAAGAAGAATTGCAAAAATGAAAAAGTTTTTGCAGAGGTTATTTACAATATTGAAGTTTTCAATTAGTTGAAATATTGGAATTAAAACCTTTTATAATGTAAATAAATAACCTCTTGAATCACTTGATATTTAGTCACCATACTTCTTAATGCTAATTGAAAGGTTAGAGTTAAATCCAGTACACAATGTAAAAATGTGTGATGATGTGCATTTCAACGGAATCAGTTCGACTTGATCATTGCTCTTTTCAGATTTATGCGTTTTAGGGCGTTCACGGAACGGTTTATTTGCGTTTTTCCGTGTGATAATTCGATCAAGTATTGATATAAATGTTTTTTTCTTTTCCTGTTGGTCTGTCTGTTGGTCGCCAATTAGCGACTTTTGTCGAAATTTTAGTCGCCAAATATATCTTCCACTCGCCATGGCGACCAAAACGGTCGCAGCTTGGAGCGCTGCTGTAGGGTGCTTTCACATCTTATCAATAAAGGGCAAAATTACTGAGCGCTGATTGGTTGAGAGAGAGGGCATTTTTTTCTTAATCGAGGGCATATTTAGTAATCAAGAGAGGGCATGATTACCTGTTAATGATTGGCTAATCCGTTGCATAGCAACCTTTCGTTTTCTTGAAATCAGTGTTATCAAGTTTTTGTTGCAACAATGGCTTGTCGTTTTATTGAAGCGGACGACGAATTAATTGAACTTTTGAAATGCGAAATTAATTGACACAGTTTTGGAGAATAAAATTTCATTGAATCGATTGGTCAGTTCAATTTGATTGATGATTTGCCGTAGCGCTAAACAGGCTTCCCAAATAGACTGCGCGCGTGATTTTCCTTCGTATAAATTTTGCCCTTTATTGATAAACAAGTAATCCCATGAGACGTCGTACTATTAAGGATTAATTGCACTTGAGTTTTCAAAATTTTCCAAATTGCCCTCGTCGCTTCGCGACTCGGGCAATTTTGGAAAATTTTTAAAACTCTCGTGCAATTAATCCTTAATAGTACTTGGCCTCATGTGATTACATATACTAACATGCGTCGTAATCATGATGAAATTGTAGATGGTGATCCCTCCAGGTGACAATACCAGTATATAGCAACATTTCTCATTTCAAGTTTGCAAAAAACATGAATTCGTAGACCACGCGTCTCATGCAGTCAATTTCCAACTGATTCTGGAATTGGTGTGTACACGATTAAACTGAGAACTCTGGCTTTTGGAGTAACAAATTTATGTATGGATTGACTTTCCCCGATCGATGAGTTATCAAATGATCAGGATGACCACTTCCGGCTGGCGTCAAGTCAAAACGGAACAAACCATATTCGTGCTCCCAGTCTTCTCTATCAATGTAGAGACCATGATTACAGTTCATATCTCCACGCGGAGAACAAGGTGTTATAACCATCAATCTTTTTGTCACCTGTCAGGTCTAAAGTCGAGTAGGGCATTTCTTCTTCACTCACTGTTAGACGAACGCCTTGTAAGTCAAACAGTTGAAAATTGAAAGGGTTATTTTCCAGGTGTCCGATGCATGCATCATTTCGCACCATCCCGAAGATCAGACTTTGAGGAGTAAGACCAACTTCTGTAAGGCAGTAATTCTTAACTAACTTACTTAATATGTGTGTGCGTGTGTGTGTGTGTACGTGTGCGCGGTCAAAGTTAATTACCATAAGTCCATATTGTAATTCTAATATAAGATTAGTTATTTTAAGTGAGAAAGCCTGACTTGTTATAAGCCTCGTGGTTTCTTTCAGGTTTTCTCGCCATTTATTTTCTGTCATCAATTTCTTCATTTTTTTTTTCCATCTGTAAATGTCGTATATGGCAAAATAAATATTGTATTGTATTGTATTGTAACTTGGAGTTTATTTGTTAAATAACTTGTCCACGATGAAGATGTCAGATAGGGGTACACCAACCAGCCGCACTTCAGCTCCGACGTTACTGAATACAGCTCTTTTCTTTTGACCCGTATTATTTTCATTAGTATTATCTACTTCGTCCGTGTGTCCTACTTTGTCTTTGTAGTACAGAGCTTTTGTTAAGTACGATTGGCCTGATCTGTGAAATTTTGTATGGTCTTGAAGTAGGTATTGTAAGCTTGAGTATCTGATTGTTCTGTTACGGGTACATTAAAAAATATGCAAGCTAGAATTCTCACCAGGAACGGAAAGAGGGTGTGCTGCTGCGGTCATTTTCAGTCGAAAATTGTCTTGAACTTGGTAGGAGATGTTCTCCGTCTCTTGTTTTGCGTTGAACTTACAGGCACGGCTCTTCGTTTGCGTTTATATCTTTTTCCACGACCGCTTACCCCTTGTTGCGTTAAATCATTGAACGTACCCGCCAATATTACCCTTTGCCGGCGCTGCGGCAGCTTTCCTTAACGACTGACCGTCGTTAAAGACATCTCTAACAATTTGCATGCTAGTATCCACGCCTGTTTTCAGTAAACGATTGTTTTCTTTCTGCGCCGCCGAGTTTAGAAAAGGGTTAGCT
Organism: Pocillopora damicornis; assembly: GCF_964200805.1. NCBI lineage: Eukaryota > Metazoa > Cnidaria > Anthozoa > Scleractinia > Pocilloporidae > Pocillopora > Pocillopora damicornis. The sequence goes on from NC_142678.1 coordinate 2,206,027, forward strand.
GTTCTAGCAAGACCACGAAACAAACCACCCTGTCCGTTGCCTCCTTGACTATAAGGGGAAGATCCAAATTGCCCCTTGTTTATGGATTACTTTGAACATATGCTTACGAATTTACGCGGAGACGCTTCCCATCGAATTGGCATTATCGGTGATTTCATTATGCCCAACATCAAGTGGACTTATATTGACTCAAGCAACTCTGATGATGGAATTAAGTTTTGCGACCTGATCAGCTCTCATTTTTCTCACAAGTCGCTCGCGAGCCTACAAGAATCGCACAAACTTGTCAAACTACATTGGATCTGTTTGTTTCTTTTTAATCTATAATTGCCTGAAGAAATAACCGATATTAGCGTTCACGAGGACTTCAGCTCTGACCATTTCATGGTTAACTTCCCCTTGTTTACCAGGGTTATCTGCCTAAAGAAATCGCGTCGCACAGTTTACAACCTAAAGAAAGCTGACCTGCTTTGCTTGAAGTCAGCGCTGCGGTGTCTCTCTTCAGACACTGTATTTGTAGACAACGACATTGATGCCAGTACTGCTTGCTGGTATGACATGTTTCGTAAGTGGATGAATTTTTCCCTAAGGTGTTAATCATGGATATCAACAGGCCCACGTGGATTGACAGAGAAGTATTACAGTTGATCGGAAAGAAGAACCAAATTCGGCGTAAAGCTAAGTCGAAAGACTCTGTGTTCTTATGGTCTAGATTCCTTAGGCTTAAACAGCTTGTTGAGAAAACAGTCAAATTTAAGAAGCGTAATCACTTATGTAACCTTAATGCTGTTCTAAAGGACAATCCTCGTAAATTTGGGTCTTATTAAAAAGCAATTACGAAAAGTAGTAAAATTCCAGGGGTTATTAAGCATGAATCGACGCAGGCCACCAGACCCGTCGATCAAGCTAATTTACTCAATGCTTTTTTACATTCAGTTTTTGGTCCACCTGATCAAGGTAGCACTTCTAATTGCCTTCACCGACTTAGCTATAGTGTACAACACAAGTTTTATGAGTTAAAAATAAGCCCTAACAATATTCTTAAACGACTAAAGTTACTTGATATCAACAAAGCTTAACTAGGCCCATCCATGTTGTTGGATGGATCAAGGTAGCACTTCTAATTGCCTTCACCGACTTAGCTATAGTGTACAACACAAGTTTTATGAGTTAAAAATAAGGCCTAACAATATTCTTAAACGACTAAAGTTACTTGATATCAACAAAGCTTAACTAGGTCCATCAAGTTGTTGCGAGAGTGCGCTGAGGAAATTTCACTCTCTTTATGCAGATTATTCAGTATGTCTTTGGAGCTGGGGGCTTTTCCTGAAAAATGGAAAGATGCTAATCTCGTCCTATTCAGAAAAGTGATTCTAAGTCTCTAGTGTTTAACTATCGGGGCATTTCACTTCTTGATGTGCTTTCTAAATTACTGGAAAGGCAAGTTTATAATGAGATCTTTGGTATTATATCCCCCTAATTATATTGCGCAATGGCAGCATGGCTTCTTGACTGGCAGATCAACTGTGTCTAAATTAACCCAAGTAGTTCGTCAATTTGCGAGGGCTCATGAAATTAGATAACGGGTAGATGTCAGTTATCTCGATTTTTTCGAGGCGTTCGATCGAGTACGCCACGAAAAACTTTCTTTAAGCTCGAGTGCCTCGATATCAAGGGTTCCCTGTCAGCTTGGTTTAGATCTCATTTATCTGGCGATTTCGCTCTTGTAACAAGCCTTTGAGAAATATTGATTATTCAACACTTAATGTCCTTTTTAGTCGTACAAAAACTTTTAAGATTTCTTTTTTTACTCGGGTTTGTCGCGCATGGAAAAAACTACCTCTCAGCATCAGGGAATCCAACACCTCACCAGTCTTTCTCAAGAGATTGTTTAATTGCTTTTATGACAAGTTCAGTGCCAATTTTTTTAACGTGATTATCTTATTTCAATTATGAGTTTAGAGTATTTGTTTTCTTTTGTAATTAGTTTTTGACACTGATTTCTTAACTAGGTAAATAATGAAGGCGGCTTTCAAGTAGTTTAAGTATTTTTAAGGTATTTCTCTAATTGTTTTTAACAATAATTTTGTAACTAAGTACATGATTAAGGCGGCTTATTTTAAGGAATCTTGTATTCTGTTTTAAGCTGTCCTCAAATTGATTTAATTGTCTTGTTCAATGTAATTAATTTGTAATTAGTATTAAAGATTAAAGATCAAAGATTAACGATGAAAACACAGAGGTGCGAAGTCGATGATAGGTTAGTAGTTTGATCTCTTCTGCAACTACAGCAGATAAATACCGCTTAGTACACAATGGGGTGGAGCCTTTCTTGCAAATCAAAATGTAAGAGAGCTGATGTTTGCGCACGTTCCAGGAGTATACGTAGATGATACACGTGATGGCCACTTCTCAGTCCTCACTTAAATGCAGTTGAGTCGCAAAAAATCAGCAGGCTTGTTCCCGGGATACTGATCATGAAGTGATCCCTGCTAGCATCTCTAAAGAGAGATGGATGGTGGTATGGTTAGGCTGTCCGGGAAGTTACGATTTAAGATTGATAGACGCCTGCCATTGATCTTCTAATCCGTTCACAAAAACTTTGTTGCGACGAAAACGCCTTGGCTGTAGTTGCAGCCACGCAATGTACCTGTGAACGCGTTATACCATGCTTCTTGGCTGCTCGATACAATAGTATCGCGCAGCCATAGTATATAGAAGTATAGTCATAGTACAGATTCTCCAATAGTCGCTTAAGGGTTTTTTTCGTAGGTTCCTTCTTCATTTTCGTTGGTGCATGGCATAACTGTAATCCATGTGTATTTCACCACCGCAACCATGAGGCAAATAAACATTTCTGCCTCGGACACAAACCTTTTAAAGACAGTGTAGGGGTCAAACTGGCACTTGTTACGCTACCCATGGCCTTAACTGAAATGATAAATAAGGTCTGACTACATGCCCGAAGTAGGCAATGAAAAGCGTACTAAACCCTCCAAGAGGCATGACTTTCAGACATGTAGCCGTAAAAACTCAATAACCTTCCAAAATTCATAAGCTCTGATTGTTCAACAAGCATGAGCCAATATTCGCTGGATACCACGAGCAAACTCTCGTTTGCGAGAGGAAAGGAGCATTTAGCAGAACCACGCATTACGATAAAGTAAAAACAATCCATTGCCTCAAAAATATGGAAATGACGAGGAATATTCATAAACACAGTTTTTTTAAAATTCGGGCATTACGTTTGCATATCAACATTAAACACTAACGCCTATCCGAATGAATACTGAGGTGAAAAACGATAAGTATTGAAAGTCTTATTTACACGATAATTAAATCGCCCAAATACAGGACTTGGTCAGTTCAAATATTTTATTGATGCAATTCTGAGCCGGTCTGAAATTAAGTTCATCCATTTTGGGGGGGGGGGGGGGGGGGAGTAAGAGTTTTGGAAACAAAAGTTACAAAATTTGCCACATGATGCTCTTTGTCTTTCATTTTCCTGCAATTTGATCGGTTTCTTTAAACAAACCTTGAAATCTGATTGGTTGTTTGTTTTTAGAGTAGTCTCATTGGCTGGGGAAAAGATGCGATTTAAAGAGAAAAATGGTGCGATTCGTGAATAAATCGCATCAATTAGAGCCAATCAGATTACAGGGACCACCTGTGATTTCAAAATGGGTGTAATAAAGAGTAAATCCTCGGACTTTACAGACTTTTTTACCGTTCTTGGTTTGATACGCAGTTCTTTGGGTCACCTGATACAAAAGTGGTAATGTAGTCGCCATCATCTAACTCACTCGTGAGCTCTCCCAAGTAATCACCCAGAGGAGGCATCCATTCATTAGGCTGGCCAGTGAATATCACCGAGTCGGTGTCAAAATAGAGAACTCTGGTTTGCAAGTATTCAAGGACGGTTTAGAGTTTGAGTCTGGCATGGGCTGTAGAGACGACGGCAATCACCACATTGGTCTTTTTAGGTAGGAGTGAAGTCGTCTCCTCTGGGTGGACTGACACGTGAGAAACTGGAAATGGCGCTCTGGGTCTTTCACCAGTTCCACTTGAGGCATATTGTCTCGCCGGCCAAATTTCCCACCTGTAACGATAAATCAAAGAATACCATAAGTTAGGTGCTTGGAGTAAGTATTAAGCCTTGGTTGACAAAATTAACGAGTATTTTCCCGTCACTTTCCCTTTCTACAATTTGTTTGTCAGTATAGAACGAACTCAGCATCAGCTTCACTAAGGACCATAATCCGGGATTATTCTTCATTTTTCTAGGTTCTAGCTCGATACCTACTTTTTCTTGATACTCTAGAACGTACTTACTTTTCTCAGCCTCTGTCGTACGCCAGGAGGGCCATCCGCTCGCTTCTTGTTAAATTTTTAAAAAGGTATCAATATACCCTTGACCTGTCTTAGAATTCCCAGACTTCAATCAGCCGCACGACGCGATAAACAAGCTCACATGCTTCTTGAATTTCGATGGATGGCCAGGTGCCGGAGAGGGTGCGTTCTCTGTCATTGTGTTCACACGGTGTTTTCAGGAGAAGCTCCATGACTGCCAGCTTCAATCTACGCGTCGACACGGACGAATTCTGTACAAGCTGCTCGTTGAACTGTAACACGAGATAATTCACGCTTCCAATAAGCAAACAAAGATTTCCAAATTTAACGTAGTTCACTTCGAATTTCTCGATCTATCCTAGTTTCTCAGACCGCATCCAAACAGGTTTTACTACACAGCTTCCATCTAAGACTCCCAGTGGAACGTGACGTAAAATACGTCATGTGCGGGTAACAGTGCTCAGACATATGCACGAACCCCACTTAAGTAGGGTTCGCCGAATTACACATTTTGTCCGTGTGAAGTCGTCATGAGTTTTCCGTTGGCACGATAAGGCAAGAGAGGGTGAATCTCACACTTGATCATACCGAAGAAACCAACTGGTGAGCGGTCGACCAGAGCTTCGCTTGAGAGAATTTCTGTATGGCCCAGAGGAACTTCGCAGTACTTATTGGTCCATGGGTACAGGGACGTAAAATCCACATAGTGAATTTTCTCCGCATCAGTAACTTTTCTGTACAGGCAAACGGCGTTTGTTCCATTACCGAAAAAACCCATGAAGAGGTTCTAACGGTGTGTCGTAGTTGAGGTTGGAAAGAGTATCTTTCATCTCTGGATTAGTAACTAGATGTTGATGAAATTCGCATTCCAAGAGGGTTTGCACCGTGCAACAGAGCTTCTCGACACGTTCCGTCTTTGGCACCGTTTCCCCCAACAGTTATCGCATGCTTGTCCCGTTAACAGGGTTCAGGGTGTCAGGTAAAGATCATTTAGAGCAGCCATGCCAAGCACAGCCGTTAAATTCCTAAATAATTTTCTTACTGGGGTTATATCCGTCCACATTCTTGCCATCAACCTTTTACCCAGGAAGGTAGAAACCGAAGTGATGATTCCATAATGGTTGTGGTGATGATAAGGGTAAATCCGTTTGTCTCGTTTGTGGCCCTCGTAAATAATACCTTTGAATTGTTCAGCGGAGAGAACGACGATTTGGTAGTTAGAGATGATTTCTTTAAATTTAGCGACTTCGGGAAGTCCACAGAGACCTTCGGGGACACATGCTTTCCTGTTTAGGTCATGTGCCAGGATCCCTTAGAGTGTACGCCTATGTCGTATGGTGTTCCAGTCGGGGTACTGTCCTTGCCGAGCTATTTCAGTGACCAGTGCTCGAGCTAAACAGAGATAATCTTTGTTTTTGATGCGAATGATGCATCGCTTGCTGTCAAGGAACTTGGACAGTTTGAAACCATAATATGCGTTTTCGAACAGCTCCAGTTCCACCTTGAGGTATGACAATATGTACCAGGTGAAAGTTCATATAGTAGCCTCCAAATCAACATTTTTGTGCTATTGAAGAACACTTTGCACTTGTGACATAACTCTTTCAGCGTTCAATTCGTGTCGGTGCATGAAGGGTAGTGAGATGGGATAGTCAAAAGAACGACTCGTCAAACGTGTTTCTAGTCATTTCTCCAATCATAGAATCAAATATTTCACCTAGTTGATCCAAAAAAGAACTGTTCATCCAAGTCTCAATTTATAATTTTCCTGTGCGATTGTTAACAATGCCAATTCAAGGGTAGCAAACTATGTGAAGTTTGCTCGTCACGAAAAAATAGAAAGAATTGCCCCATTTAGTATTCTAACGTAATCTGTCTACAAGCTTTTCTTGCACTGAAAAACAAACTTTTCTCCTCAAAACCGTTCAATATCACAAATTTCAGAATGCTCAGGTGTATGAATTTATCAAATGCTCTTATTGTTGTTTTCTTCTCGACTATAAAACATTCTGTTTTAAAATAGAAAGGGTACGAAGAACCCCAAAGAGAAATATGATAGACAAAATACGAATAAACTATACTATGGTGTCTAGTATGCATAACGCGGAGGAAGTAAGGCAAAGTCACGTTTTGTAGAAGTATTATGAAATAACAAGAAACTCACTTACTTCATCAGTTAACAAATAGTTGTAATCCCAGCTATCTAACGCAGCTTTTACTTGATTCTCTTCCCATGTTTCCATGGCTTGGATCGTGGCCTCATCCGTTATTTCATGATCGTCATAAAAGTTGTTTTCATCTTCGGTAGAGATTACAGGAATGCTCACTTCCGCTTGAAATACTTCTACTTCATTTGGTTCAGAGAGTAATACAGGAGAGCATAATAATTCTGGTTGAGTGTCTGGGGAACAACATAATTCATTCACGAGGTCTGTCAGCCAATACGTTGAGTTACTTTGTTTTTCATTGCGCTCGAGCAACTTTTTCTTGATAACCTCTTCCTCTTTACACTACTGTTGTATCCAGAGATTCTGGAACGGTTAAGTGGAGTTGCTCCACCACCGGCGTCATTAACATACATTTCTCGCGCCATAACTCAGTTCACAACGTTCACTTTCTTCACCGAAAGTAAATCAAATGATTAAAAATGTCCTACAATCGAAACGGCGGCGATGGGTCAAAATTGTTCACAGTCTTCAGGAAAGATGGATTGCGAATTGGTATCTCGTGAATTATTGATTTCTCTGAGGAGGTGGCGTCGTCTTTTTTCGAAATATGGACCCACTCGTACAACCGAGGAGGCGATTTCCTCGCTGAAATCCTCTGTTTCTGCAGATATTTTTTAAGTTCTGCCAAAATCATAGCGTTGAAATCGGTTCTAATTTTTTTTTTGTTCTACCATCCTTAGCTATTACCGTTCCTGAACGTTGAATTAGTTTCGCAGAATTTTCCACTTGTGTTACTTGAGGTTACAGGAGTCGCTACACAACACGATACTATACGAAATTTCCTATGGGAATCACGTTGTACAGCGATTTCTTACCAAACGTGGGTTTATTTGACAATCTACGCGCTTATCTGCCTGAAAATACCTGATCAGGTACATCACTTTGAGCACGCAGAACAAGTTTTTAATGCTGGAACGCTTCCTCCTACATTCTTCGCATCTACTTTAGCGCTAGCAAAATATCAACTCGACGAATAATCAAACATTTGAAACAAAAAGGAAGTCAATTTTGAAGATAGAAACGCTTCACGACAGTGGAAATAATTGACAATAAAATGCCGAAACCGAAGTTCGTACACGGGTAATGGGTGGTTGACTCAATGTCCGAACCTTTGCGGTTTGGTTACATCAAAAGTCACGTGACACTATACGTAACCTCTGAAGCGTAAAAGGTCAATTGTTGATTATCAAATGTTAAATAGACGATGGGTCGACATTAATTTTGCGGATCATTGCGTTTGTAGTATTATCTTTAGATAAGGAGTGTTTTCGTGCAATAATAGGGTGAATCTGTTTCGTAGATACTGTATCTTTGAATTCATTGAGTTTAAAAGCAAATGTTGGACGGGTAAAGTAAACACAAGACACACTTTAAAGTAAATTCACAAGTATTCACTTTAAAGTGGATACTAGTGAGGTCTTTCACTTTTCAGATCACGCGCCTCACTTAGGAAGTTAGCCATGCTACAAAATAGAAAAATTTATTACGATTATGGCTGACGTTTAGAATTAGTGATTATCTACACAACAAAACAATTAACTTCTTGTTGATCCGTCGTTATTGGTGCGACAAGTGTTTTAAGGGCTTACCCCGGACTATTCTCAAATCTCAATTAACTCTCTCTTGATCCGTCGCTGTTAATGTAACAGTGATTTTGAGGGCTTGCCCACCCATGTTTTTAAAGCCCAATTAACTCTTTGATGATCCGTGTCGTGATAATCTTGTAAGCGTATCGCGTGACACTTTATTTTCTAATTTAGTAATTAAGTTAAGGGTTTGATGATATTTAGGTTACGTAATATTTAAATGTGAAATTGAACGAAACGCGGTAATGGCAGACTTGTGGTAAGAATATTCGTGATATTGAAAAACAATAATGGTCTGAAATATTTAGAAAGGGAATTGCCAAGGGAAATCGAGCATGCACGTTTGGGTTGGAACATCCTGTGACATTGCGTAATGTGTCATTCGTGCCGCAAACAGTGCGTGCGTGTGTAAATTACAGAAGTGTTGATCGGCGTATGCAGTGGAACCCCTCTAACCCGGACCGTCATTAAACCGGAATCCTCTCTATACCAGACCTTTTTTCGGCCCAAAATCTCTGTCATACATTTTCTCTATTTGTAACCAAAGTAAACCGGAACCCCTCACTTTAGGAAACCGGACGCTTTTTTCAGTCTGTAATCTTTTGCTGACAAAGAAATTGACCTTGTTGAACCGGACGTAAAAGTTTTAAGCTTGCCGCAAAATCAAATCACACGTTTTTAAACGTGATTAAAATTAAAATTGTGATCATGCAGCGGTGAAATCGTAATCAGAAGTGAGAAACGCGCATTTGCTAATTACTCATTGTTCTATCGGTACGGAAGCAAAAAATCTAAAGTCGACAATTGTGCCGCTGTTGTTGAGTTGAATGAATGACAACAACAGGGGTCAGGTTAATAGACTGTCCTGTTGCGGGTGAATTCACTTGCAAAAAGACACGAAGTAGCAAACATCAGTATGTCTGAGAGACCAGCGAAACGCCAAAGAATCGAGTTATCGTTAGAGAAGAGAGTTGAGTCGATCAAATACGCGGAATCAGTGCCTAAACCCACACTGATCGCTCTAAGCAGTAAATTTGGGATCGGTAAATCAACTGTGGGTGATATTTTAGAGAAGAAAGAATGTTGCGAATGCCAAAATACCAGGCTGTTCTTCGCATACTTCACGGTTTATTTTCCCTTAGCTACTGTATTCACTGATCACGTTCCGATTTATTGATAGAAGATAATATTTCTTGGCCGGTTTTTCTTTTATCACTGACGCGCGACACACCTTTAATCCTAGACAACGATGACATATGGGCTGATTAATTGGTTCTACTGTCTATATTGAACTCACATGAAAAGAGATCACATAAGGCTAATCACTTATCTTACTAAATGTCACACAATACAGCTAGAAATATCTCGACACAAGAAGTCTACAAGGCCGAGTGCGGAAAAACAGCAACCCCTAACAAGAAGCGTTCCAACAAATAACCTCTGCAAAAACTTTTTCCCTTTTTGCAATTCTCCTTCGTTTCAGTCGGACTACCAAAAGTAAGGTGACGAAGGTGGGAATGACATCATTAAGGCCGAATTGCTAGGAAAGTTCAAAGAAACAGAAAGGTCGTCCACTTCATTGATGATAGTCAGCTCCTTTAACAGAGTTTAGTACAGTTGGAAGTGTCTCAAAGTAACTCTGAAACAAAACAAAGGATAATGCTCATTTGATTGAAAGTTGAACTGAAGGAATTGAAAATAGCTCACAGTGCGTCAACTGAAGCTGAGGCCAAACAAAGACAAAGACAACCAATCTGAGGGAAGAACTGAGATATGGGATTCAAACATTGTTGGATTAAGCGAGTCACAAATTACAAATTAATGAAATTTCAGCTTGTTTGTTGACCGCTGATACATTACATCCTAAAATGTTAGAATGTATTGCCAGTTTTAATAACTACTTCCTGCGAAAGCCTCCAGATTCAGTAAACGCATTGTAACGAACCATCGAAGGAAATTCTAATCGAATAGGAGCATCTTGAAATGACCCTTGTACGCGAACGTTCGCACCACAAAAATTCTTTGATTTTGCTCTGATTCCGGTCTTAAGTCCGATTTATATCATCAAAGGCCGGGTTGTTCGAAACCCCATCAAAGCTTTGCCAGGAAAAAGTGCTATTGAAAATATATGACGCCGTAGCGATAAGCAGATTCATCACTTTTTTTTCCGCCAAATGGCAAGAGCCTTATCACAATAACTCTTTGCCTGTTCAAGATCCGCCATCTGATGATACACACGGGAAAGATCACCGAAAGTGCTGGCGACACAATCATTCTCAGGACCCAACTTTTTGAGGTACAAATGAGAAGCACTTTCGTAACATTCTTTTGCTTGTTGAAGATCACCTAACTCGCTGTTCAAAGAGCCTAGGTTGCTATAAACATGTGCCACTTTCAAATGATTTCTTCCTGGCTTCGCTAAGTAGATGGACAGAGCGCATTGATAACACTCCTTGGCTTGATGAAAGTCACCCTGTTCAGAGTGCACAAGGGCGATGTCGTTTAAAGTTGTTGCCACTTGCACACTGTCGTTCCCGAAGTTTTTACGACGGATGGCTAGGGCCTTAACATGATAATCTTTTGCCTTCTCCAAGTCACCAGAGGTACGAAACAAAACAGCCATGTTATTATACAAAGATGCAATTTTTGGATTCTCGGGATCGAATGTTTTTAAATAAATTTGAAGGGCGCGCTCAAAATGCATCTCTGCAGTTCTCAGGTCACCCATGTTATGAAGAACAAGACCTAAACCACTGTAAATAGTAGCGACGTCAACATGTCCAGGTCCGAGCTTTTTAAGTCCCAACTCTAAAGCTCGTTTGTAAGACTCGCTCGCCCGCTCAAATTCCCCCATCTCATTGTCAACAAAACCCAAATTGTAATAAGTCTGTGCCACATCTGGGTGTTCAGAGCCTTCAAACTTCAGGTAAATGTCTAAGACGCTTTGATAAAGACGTTTGGCCTCTTGCAGGTTTCCCAGGTCGCAGTTTACTTTCGCAAGTGCTCTCGCAGAATTGGCTACACTAACATACTCGGGTCCTCTTAATTTAAGAAAACCATCGTACGCAAGTTCATAATACTTCTTGGCTTCATACAGTTCACCCATCTTGCTGTGCAAAAAGCCTAAGTTACTATTCAGTGTTGCAGAATAATTGTGATCAGGACCAAGCTTTCTGTGAAAAATGGATATTGCAAGAGCGAAAAATTCCTTAGCTTGGATTAGGTCACCTAACTCACAGCACACAAGGCCAAGGTCATTGTAGCAGGTTGCCACATCAACATTCTCAGGGCCAAGCTTTTTCATACGAATATACAATGCACGATTAATGTACTCTTTAGCCTGTTCCAAATCACCAGTTGCACGGAAAACATTGCCTAATTCCTTGTAAGACGTGGCAACATCGACATGTTCAGGTCCCTCTTCTTTTAAGTAAATGGCCAAGGCACGTTGGTGGTATTCTTTAGCTTGTGTCAAGTCATGCAACGCACAGAAAAGGGCACCCAAGGTGTTGTAACTTCTTGCCACTTCCACATGCTCGGGACCAAGGGCATTCTGCTGAATTTTTAAAGCCCTCAAAAGGTAATCCAAGGCCTTTGGCATTTCATTCATCTTTTGTAGAACTGAACCTATGCAACTGCATGCAGCTGCAACTTCTAAATGCTGTGGTCCAAATACTTTCGAAAAGGTTGCTAAAGCACTTTCATAATAAGAAAGGGCCTCGCTAAAATCACCCAAATGTACGTCTACACTTGCAATTAACGACTTGATTTTTGCTTCATCCATCTCTTCCCTACTGATCGTCAGTGATAACGCCAATTGAAAGTACCTTTTTGCTGACACCAATCTACCTTTACTCTCGCACAGTTTACCACATTTTGTAACAGAACTATGAGGAATGGCTGGCGTGATGTTTAGGAAGTTTAAGTCCAGAATGGAAATTTCCGTGATGATAGCCTCGAGGTGTGGAACAATGTTGTCAAGCAAGTCATCCATAGGACTATCTCCTAGAACCTGACAAAATGCTCGCAAAGCTCCTCGAACGGATTCTGAGATGTCTGTGGGAAGAGACTTCTTGACAAATCCTTTCACCGCCTCATGCACAATCTGATGAACTCGAACATAGGTACCGTTCTCCGCCTCATGAAATAATAGCAAAGAGCTCTTTTTCATCTTCCATGTAATTGCGTCTTTGTCTTCACACTTATCATCAATGTTCATTAAGTAATTAACAATTACGTTTACACTCAGTGGTCGTGGTGCACACACAGAGAGGAAGATTAACACGTGCTTTAAGATTGTGTCGGATGCCATGGCTTTTCTTACGGCAATTGTTACTGCTTCGGTCATGGATCTTCCATAGCTTGGGTTGGTCTTTGAAAGGTTCATTTCAGTGCTAGCTCTGACGCCGCTTTTTAGTTTCGCAAGGAAGTCATTCCAGTCAAAACTCTTGGTAACACTACGTAAGTCTCCGACATAAATGCCAGCGCCTGCCAAAGCAAGGGGCTGAAAATCTAACGCCCGTGCTACTTCGCCCGCAATCTCACAGTCCATGATTCCAGAGAGCTGTTGCAACAAAAGCCTGGCATCGACAGGATGCATACCTTTAGTGATGGAGATATGTTCGATGGAAGAGCTTCTTAAAGGGATAGACGCAGTGTCCTGAGTTGTCACTAGCATCTGCCCCCTTGCCCACTGTTCATCCCCTGCACTTGGCAAATGGACATGGACATTAGATCCGATTGTGACATCGTCAACCACCAACAGCCACGAATTGTAATGCGTAATCTTTGCGCTTATTAAGGTCTTGAGATTTGAAATCTTCTCGTCTGTGTTTAAATCCTCAGCGTTCGTAATGTTCGTCAATGTATACTCTGCACATTTGCAATTTCGAGCGAGAGAGATGTACGATGCCAAAAGTTGTTTTGTGTTTTGAGCATTTAATGTCATTACAAATGAAGAAGCGACAGACTCTTGGACTTCTTCGTAGAACCGCTTACCAGCTAAACGGGCCAGCTGTGATTTTCCACTTCCAGGATTTCCCGACAAATACAGGCATGTTAGGGTGTTTTCATTTGCACACTTAAGTCGATTAAGCTTTTCCATTATTTCCGCAACTTCAAAGTCTCTAGGTGAAATTTCGTGTGAAGGAGGAGGAGGGAGGGTGCAAAATGGACTGACATCGCAGAGTAGTTGACTTTGAAGTGAGTCTCGCTCGTCCATAACAGCCTGTAATAGCTTCTCTTTCTCTTCCAGTTCCAGTCTGAGATCGTCGACCTTCTTGCAGACACGTTGCAGCTCTTCGGTAGAAAAACTGGTTTGATTTTTTATTTCTCGAATACTATTAGTGTCAAGACCGAGTGCTGTAAATGCATTTTCAACTTTAGCAATAACATTGCTAACTCTAACATCCGAGAGGCATCCTTGTGGCACGTGGGCAAACTCGCAAGAGCGGAAGTGTCTCAGAAAATCCACATTACTGCGAACAATTGGATTAAGATCGCAGATAGCATCAGAGTAGAGGATGGCATGAAACAGCATGACAGAATCCCATTCAGCTGTGTCACCTCTAACCATCGCTTTCAAAATACGGCAATTTTTTAGTCGGTTACGTTCAGATTCCAAGCGAAAAAAGTCCATTCCATTTTTACTTGAATCTTTCCATTCTCCCAGTGTTGTTTTGTAGCGTTTGTCCCATTCTTGTTTGAAAATTGTCCGCATACCTTCGGTCATTATATCAGTGACAACAAAACAAATTCTGTAGTAGTTTAACCGCTCTGAAGTGTACGTTACTGCCATTGTCAACTTTGGTCAAGTCCTTTACTTTTTGACACGTCTGTGCTAAAAATAACAATAAAATTTCCTTACTTTCAACATTTATCGCTTATCTGTTTAGTACTCTCGACTCTCATACACATTTTTGTTGCAGTTAAATTTTCCCTTCAACTCCTCAAATTGGTTTGCTAGATCTTAGAGCAGAATTACAAAACCAGCACTCAGAGGGGAAGAAGAGGATAAAGGAGCATTCAACACAATGTCAAACCTTAATAAGGGCGATAGTCCGTAAATGTCGGACCAGGTCAGACAGGCAGGTCCACCGATTTGGCTCAAATTTTGCATGTAAACTTGGTTAGGGTTCTAATCCCAAAATGAATATTTTAAGGATATGGTATACCTTCGCGGGTGTCCTTCGCAAAAAGAAAGGAAAGAAAAAAACCGCCTTATTTGAAGCATAACTACCATAACTATAACTCAATGGAAAGGTTTATGAAATGTAATATTCGGCAAAAAATTATTTCGTTTTAGCTTGATCTTATTGTAAACCGAATGGGGCGCGACGATGCGAAATGAATTATGTTTGTTCGAGCGAATTAATCGCATATCAAATTTGACCGCACAAATGAAACTTCTGCACAATCTCAGTCCTGGGGGGTTGGTCTTTAAAACTGTGTGGGGATTTTTCGATACTCTTATTAGTTGCTTTGCAATTTATCTGTTAAGTTTGCTGATCAAAATTTTACCGATACGCATTGCGTCGGAGGCCATTGCGGGAGATCCATTTAAAAAAACGGAATTACCCCACGTGGGTTTTTAGGTTGGTACATTGAGCCTTCGGACCAAATTTCAAGGCATCCTTAACGTTTACATACCCTATTAATTAGTTCAAAAAACGCACATTTACGTAAAAACGAAGTAGGTTTTTTTCGCTTCCAAAGTTTTCTCATCAATTCACGCCTTTGAGTGACAACATGTCAAGTTACGTTAATCTTCTGAAGAACACGAAATGCCGACCGCCAATAGAAACACAGAAGCGTCCATATTTTGTGGGTAATTAGCTACCAGCTACCTGTGACGATAGACCTTTAGTTCAATTCTGCTGAACGACAATTTGATTTCAACTCTTTTTATTTTTTCAAATTAAGAGCAGCTTGAGCACGCCGCGGGAAAACTTAATGGTTGTTGATCAAGTGCGAGCGACGAAGATTGCCTAAACCAAAAGCCCTAACTCGTTTCGGTGAGATTCTTACGCCTTTCCGAGTCGAATTTCTCTACTTCTTGTGCTGACAGCCAGGCTTCTTTTTTTACTTTCACCCATGAACTCTTCTCTCTTTTATCTTTCTCCATTCACACTCTAATTTTAAACACAGACAGATCTCCATGTATAACCGAAATCAGGTGATCTTTACGCGATTGGAACTCAAGGATCAGGATGCTTTGCCCCAAGAAACACTTCGGGAGTCATATATGTTGACATGCCATAATTGGCTATTCACACTTCGGTGGGCCAAAGAATTCAGTTCGAAAATACGTTTTTTTAAATAACACGTGCGCGTATCAATACTTTACCAAAATTTTTCTTGGAAACTATAGTTAAGATGATAATGCTTAGTTCGACATTAAAAGAAAAATGAAAAATGGCTCTGGAAGGTCTACCGTATCCTTAAGATTGAAATTTACTTTTTGCGGGAAATTATGGCTCACAGCCATTTGGAGCCCGTCCCGGATATGGAAATGAGGCTGACCAAGAGCAACGCCTGGGCTTCTCTTCCTTTCTCATATTTTTACCGACTTTTACTATAAAAATAGTCAGTAGTTTATTTTGTAAAAAATATAAAGGGAGGGTGGAAACGCGCCATTCAATTTACTAAGTTTTAGGTGTTTTAAGATCCCCGGGAAAAAGTGAGCTCAGAGGTTTGTAGCACTGTTGATATGTCGAGTTAAAACAATTTGTTACTTGTCATAGGTTATTTTCAGCAGAAAATTCAGAGCTGGGCAATTTTTAATGCGCTCCCACACCGCCCAGTGGAATTTGATAAGGTTCCACATTAACGACGCAATCGTTATAAAAGCGATCCGGTGCATTTCGGTTCAAAAAATTCGACTTCTTTTAAACTATGGACATTAATTTTTTTTAACTCTAAAAGTAATCGAAACCACCTTGATTTTCCGAAATATCGAAAAATTTCGTTTTTCTCGAGTAAATATCGCTTCTAATCAGCACTCAAAGGCCCATTTTTGACAGCACCGATCAACAAATCGCCGTGCTCGTCTTTTCACACAACTCTCGTTTAAGAAATTTTTTGCTTCGCTGTTTAGATCTATTCTTCATGAGAACAAATCAAGTCAGTTTTTTTAACGGTTTTTGACACTGAAAATAATTTTTCAGTTTGTTACGTACTTTGCCTTTGCTGCTATGACCGTAAATATGCAACTTTAAATCTTAATTTATTCAGGTAAACAACGTTTCTTTGTTACCTCCTAGCAATCGAAAAGAGAGCACTCACAGGGAATCCAGAAAAACACGTCATCTTGTTTACCACGATGACAAACCACATCCTATTTCATCATACAAACATCAAGTCGTTATAAAATTGTCAGAAATAAAACATTTCACGAAGAAAACAAAAACCGTTTAAAAAGAAAAACTTACGTGTGTTGTTTTCATAAAGGTCGATCTAAATATGCGATGCAAAAACATCCTTCAATAGTTTTGTGAAAAGACGATAACAGGAATTTGAGCCTCTTTTGATGATCGGCGCTGTCAAATATGGGCCTTTGAGTGTTGATTAGAAGCAATTTTAGCTCGGGAGAAATTAATTTTTCGATATTTCGGAAAACCAAGGTGGTTTCGATTACTTTCAAACTAAAACAAATTCATGTACAAAGTTTGAAAGAAGTCGATTTTTTTGGACCTAAATGCACCGGACCGCTTTTAAAGAGACTGCGTCTTAAATGCCCGGGAACCTTGATAGATGTTTTAGAAACTAACAAATTGTTCTAACTCGACATAGCAACAGTGCTACAAACCTATGAAATTAAGGTATTTTTCAGGTATCTTAAAACACCAAAAACTGAGTAAATTAAATGACACTTTAAAACGCCTCCCTTTACATTTTTCTACGAAATTTACTATTCAAAGCACAGAGGAAAAGTTGCAGATTTGTTTTATAATAAATATGATACTATAAATAATATAATAAAAAAGATACAAATATGATAAAGCAAAGGAAGCTCAGGCATTGAAAAGTTGCTCTTGGTCAGCCTCGTTTCCATGTCTGAGACGCCCTAAATTTCAATCTTAAAATATCCATTTCGTGATTAGAACTCCTAACATGCAAAACTTGAGCCAAATATGTGAACCCACCTGTTTGACCTGGTCCGACATTTACGGACTATCGCTCTTAAGGTAATTCGTACCTCTTCATCTGTCTATTTATTGGAAAACAGTACCGAGTCTCGGAATGCGCGCGCGCTTAATCGCCTGATTACTTGCTTTTTTTGGCGCAGTACAGGATGCACAGTGCAATACTGAGGAATCACCTTAAGTAAAGCATAGCCTTTTTCCGTTTGTTTTTTTGGTCTTGTTTTCGTTTTTTGTCTTTGTTTTATTTTTTTTGGTGCATTTGTGTTGGGAAATGGAAATAAACTGAACATATATTTGACCTGTGGCAGAAAGATCAACACAGATTTATATTCCCTGACACCAATGACCAAACAACATTGCTTAAGCAAGCTAGAAAAAACAATACATTTGCTTAGGTCTAATCATATAATACAATAATTTTCTCATTTCTTCAAATATTCCATAATAATAACTTTCTCTACATAATCAATAAAAGTCACTTTTCCTTCAGCAAATTATACGATATTCCTTTCCACTTTATCACCTTCATCATACTACCAACTGATCTAACTTTGCCACATTCCAAAAAGAGGACAACTTCCAGATTTGCTTAGAACCTTGTATTTTGTCTTCATAAGCAGTACTTTGACATTTGAAAGTCCTATTTCTTTCTGCCTGACTCACAGAATGGACTCAAAAATATTTTATCTATTAGTTCAATCCTTTTCTAAGTCATGGAAGAAGTTAGAATGGAGAAAGGAGAGGACTACAAGAAATGACATGCTCTCTGTTCACGACTGACTCACCATCAACACTCTCCTTGTGCTTGCCTCATGCTTGTCCAGACTCCCCTATTGTGCAGGCTAATTTCTGCTTGATTGACTCTGGTCAAAACCTCTATTTGACAAGTGCACTGCATGCAGAAAACAGATACAGTGATTAGTGCTAAGGGCTGAAAAAGTTGCTGGCCAACAGTCAATGTCCAGTCAAATATAGGTTTTGTCTGATCCACTCCTTAGATGGCCCAACATTTTGATCAGTTTTTTTATGAAGACATAAAAAGAATACTTTTATTCTGAGTGAAGTTCAGGTTTTAAAACAGCTACATCATTTTTCCCCCGTAGAGGGGGAAAAGGCCTGCATGTAAAATATAAGTAAGAGGGGGGAGGGGGGTTGATTTACTGAGGTATAACTTAATGGATAGTTGACTGGCCAAAAATAGATTGTATCTGAGAAAGTATGTTTGACCGCACGTCACCAGGGGCAGCAAGGAAATTATTTCAAGCCTTAGTGTTGTTACCGCAAAAAGGTGCCAAATTTAAGGATGGAGGCTCTTTAATCACCACAAAATAAATTGGTGCCACAACGTTTGAATCAGGCTTAAAAAGTTGCTTCCCTACAAAACAATGTTTCTAAGTTCAAAATGCTACTGTTCCCCTATACCACTTCTTCTACGAGCTGCTAATCGTGCTGGTTTGAATTTGGACGGATTATGATGACGCATATATTCTTTATAGCGCCCCCGTAGTCCTACCATCGTCAGCCATGTTTGTTTTGAAACCATCGATCTCGTTCCCAGGATCCTGTCTTAAGAGAACCTACAGCGCATGCGTCCTCGATTTTCTACCGGATCACGTGGGCTTTTGCAGCCAATAACAATCTAGCGACGAACGCGTCATGCAAAAGCGCACTTTTTGATTTTACATTCCAACGTGAACGAGTAAGCTTGCTCTTCGATCAGAATTTTTGTTGTAGTTTTCACCTTTTGTGCTTTATTAAGGGTGTTAGGTGAAGACGAAATTCGGCACATCTTTCACGATGAAGAAGAGGAAATTCAAGCTAGTGATATTGTAAGCGCCCTTTGGCTTCCAAATGGCCAGTTTTATGATGCCAAGGTGCTACAGAAAGGAGGTAAGTTCCATTTTACTGCGCTTATAAGTGCGACCAGAAGTCAATACTTTGCTTTCCAAAGAGGGCCATCTCTATTTCATTCTTTTGGAGCCGCAGGTTTCAGTCATCTTAGGAAAAGTAATTGTCGTGTACAAGTGTTATTAAATAAATAGATTAAATACAGTGCTAGCAAGCAAAACTCAAGTGTGTCTTTGTAACAATCAACATGTAAAAATCATATGAAAGTGAGCAAAGTAGTATTATGTATTACATGTTAGTTTTATAAAAAAAATCACCGTTTCCAAAATCTCTTCACAGTTGACAAGAATGAGCTCATGAGAGAAAGACTGCAACTAGAGAAGGCTAAAAAGAACAAAGAGAAAACAACAAAAACCACTCAAGATCCAAAAGTCCAACAAAAGAGAAAGAATCCTAAGGACTCTGCATATCAACAGAAAAACAAGAAAAAGACAAAAGTTCAATCACAGAGTGGTAGAGAGATGCAACAAAAGGAAAAAGAAAAGGAAGAAAAGAAACAGAAAAAAGATGAGGAACAAACAAGGCAAAAATTTCTACTGGAGGCAAGGAAAGCTCAAGCAACAAAGAGATGGTCCTCCACCAACTCAGAACTTACAATTGTTTCCCCTTTAAACACTTCACCGAGCAAACAGACCTTCAACACATCTGACTTCACCATCCCACCAAGCCTTGCCTCCATCACCACATGCGGATCACTAAGCAAACCATCAGCCATCGGCTGACCCAACAACACCAGCTCCAAAAGCAGTTAAAACTCCAGCAAGAATAAATACATGTGTTTTGGTCAAATCGTCCAACAACACCAGCTCACCACACAGATGAAACTCCTAGAAGACAGACTCAGTCAATGCATCCAACACCATGTACAACTCGCCAAACAAATGAAACTCCAGCAAGGAAAAATACTTCATCAAAGAACACCTCTGAACCAAGAAGGGGCTTGCATTTCCAGAGTACTTTGGTTATGACTGACAGCAGTGAAAATGAAAGTGATGAGGAGTGTGATGCAACAGACTTTGGCTCCAGTGCCAGCTGTTGCAAGCAACAGAAACTGGAAAATGAAGCTTTGAGAAAGCGACTAGAAAAACTATACAAGAGGCTTAACATTGCACGTAAGTCTTTTTAAATTATATAATGACTTCCTATCTAAAAGTCATTAATTTTGTCTCTGGTTAACATCAGAGCAATTTAGCAATAATTATATTGTTGTACTGCACACATTTCTTTTGTAAGTTCTATCAGTCACATAAGATCAGATCAAATACACACAGAACTACAAATAAATGTCATAATCAAAGTTAACACAAATAAATGCCAGGGCTGTTCACTAAAATTTTATCTAACAGACCAGCTTTTATTTGAGCCTACTGTTACATTAAGAAAATATCTGATGGTAGTTTCTTGAATTCAATGTTTAAATCAAGTTTGACTTAATGTATTTAATATCCTCCAATGGTTTTAAGTGTTTGAAGTAGGTAAGCACAATTTAAATATTGTTAAAAAATGTGTCGTAACAAGAAGTTTGACAACTTAAATTTTTATGTTGTCTTGCAGTAAAGGCAAAGACAGTCAAGGAGGTGGTAAAAAACAGACCAGTGGCTGGCATTCTGGACGCAGCATTGGCTGTCGAGTATAAGGTAATTCATTATTTGTCTGTTCTGCATGCCATCAAGATAAATTAAATTGCACAATCTGGATTGCTCACTTTACATCTGACTGCTACCACACATCTCAGTCAAGCTTTCTTAGTTGTTTCTTTGACCACTGGTTGATTAGAATAACAACTTCATATAATAAGGACTGAAAGGAGTGGCTGGAGAGGACTAAAAAATATGTTTTCTCTAGATTGTTGCATACAGACCAAGGGAAAGTATTTCTCTTCAGTCCAACCAAACTAGCCTAAGTACCTGTTAGAGCTTCACTTAGGACTGCAGTGTTACAAATTAACTGTACAACTGTTGTTGTTTTTTATTTACAGATGGTTGAAGTAATGGAGGGATCAGGGGTATACTGGTACTCCCACCAGCGGGCATATTGCTCCGCATTTAAGCATTGGGCGGGCTACATCAATGCTGCTATAGATATATTTTTTAACAAAGAAATACTTGCTGCCTCTTCTGCAATGGGGAATGAAAAAAAAGAGCAAGAATGGAAGTAGCCATCAGCCATTAAATCCCCTTATCATCCAAGCTCTTATTGGTAGGTTTAACTAAATGCAGATACAGTATGCCTTTTTATGAAAAGGTAGAGTCATGCAGTTGATTTAAGATTAAAGTTTTACTTTTTTAAAAGGTTTTTACAACTGGTATCTGTATGTTGAACTGACAGAAGAGTATTTTTAGTGGAGTTAATACATTTTGACCCATCCACACAAGTAAATGTTTTTTCAAAAGCTGCTATACTCACAGATCCACAATAAAAACTTCACTTTTTAAAACTTTTGATGAAAGTATAGATTTCTTATTATTTGTTTCAATCAGTGTAATGCCATTGCCTAACATGAACCCAGTCGAATGGGGAGCTCAAGAAATGGCTCTAGACTAGGAACCTTTTTTGCTGTAGCACTCAATATTTCACAAGTTTGGCTCCTACCTTTCACCTTTTGGCTTTTTAGTCTCTTTCTTTTCTTTCTTAATGCATCAAAAATCCAAGTTTTTAAATGAAAACACAATACAAATGTGGACCCAGACATCTTAATTTACTGATAATGCATAAGTAAGTTACAGGTTTGAGAACATGCTTCACTCTGCCAATTCCTAATTCAAAGCAAACTTTAAACAGATGTAATTTTTGTAATCTTCCTTCAGGCAAGGTTTGCTCCAAGTTCAATAAAGATGTCCCCACACCAAGCCAGATTGTCCAAAAAATCAACATGAAATGTGTAGAAGCAAGGCGGCCACCAAGAACCAGACAAGAGTAATGGCTGTGATTTGAGTAAAAGGACACAGTTGATGTGATTTCATTGTCTTGCTTTATTTAGGTTCCCACACAATTAGACCATTGGGTTTTTGAAGTGATTTTCAGTTCAGGACAATGCAATTTTGCTGCAGTAATAACTACTGTTACAGTGTGACATGCCTTATGTTGTATTTAATTATTATATTAATTATATAATTATATTTTGCAATTCTTCAATGTTTTACAAGAGACACAACCCAAACATTTTTCTTCATGGTTGCTAGTTTTGTTGACAGTTTGTTAAGTATGTAATATCCATTGAGGACAGGGTATAGAATTTGTGTGGAGAGTATATTAAGTATTTTTTTGATTGTCTAATGTATTAAATATATGCAAAGAATGCAAAACTGTGGTTCCTGTTTCCATGTTCCGAAGGCTCCTGATATCTCAAATACTTTTAGGAAAAATTGTTAAAATAGTTGGAGTTCAAGGTAACCACAAATAAGTTACTTTTGAAAATAGTAAGAGGTTTTAGGTATCAGTGAGTAAGCTCTGTTTTGAAGAAAACCTTAAACACAAATAATTTTGAGCATTGCAATAATTTTGAGATTGACTACTGGTACATTTTGATCTCAGGACTGCATGAGCATTATATTTCCTCCCCACATTCCATAAGCATGCAGGTACGTCCTTAAGGAAAAATCTGTGCCATAGAATCTCCATAGTTTTTGGGGAGATGCACTGATCATATGGTTTTGCTATGGGACTGTAATCAGAAAAGCATGAACTCGATCATTACTAGATGATATGGGAATTGTATGGAACTTTTAGAAATTCGTAGCATTCCCATATCAGATGCTGCAGTATCAATGAATGATATGGGAATTGTATGAGACTTCACAAAACATATGTAACATTCCCATATCAGATGCTAGTATGCGTGGATGATATGGGAATTATATGGAACTGTGCCAAATACATAGCATTCCCATACAAAAGGGTCAGGGATCATATGGTATTGGTATGGGGCTGATCCATATCATTCCCATACCAGATACTATGGGAAATCTATGGAACTGTGCCAAATACGTAGCAATCCCATAGTTAAATACAATAGAATCAAAACTGAATGAAGACAGTGGCATATATGGTTTTGATATGGAATCAATAGCCCATACTAAAGCCATATACTACCCATATATGGGCCATAGTTTATGCCATACCATTTCCATACTTGGACCGTATATGGCCCATATCACCGGGTTTGGTAAGGGGCCCAGTTCCCATGACTCCGGATACTGGAGGTTTGATCATATATTATTTTGAATTATGATTTTAAGAAGATATGGATTTTTAGAGTACCTTCCTTTTTGCTTGCTGCCTGTAGCACTGAATGAATCACCATGCTTTAAGCACCAGGCCACCCTCTTATAGAGAAACCATTTTGTTTTTTCCTGCTCAAGGACCAATAAATGCTGAGTTAGCAGACCGGCCAAGACCAGAAGCAGCAGCAAATGGTATATACATACATACACACATACTAACACACAATAACTCATTCGTGTCTGAAGCGGATGTAGTCATTGGTGATGTTCACCAATGTTCACCAATGTTTAAGCTTCTGTTAGAAGTTCACCAATGTTCACCAGTGTTTTTTTACTAAATATCGTTTAATTTTCTGTATGTTTAACTTCTAATAGGTTGTATTGGATTGACGACCAACTTGCCAACGTCTTGCCAACGTCTCTACTTGATTTTATACGACGGCAAGTTGGCGTTGGCGTTGGCGAGTTGGTCCGTTTTCTCAAGATATCTTCACAGAAGCTATTTCTGAAGGATATATTCATCTTAGTAACAACATAAAGTGGATGTAGCTAACTTAATTATGGATGTAGTAAACTTAATATTGTGAAATAATTGTCAGGTATTCATTGGATAGATCGAGGACCAATGTTAGCCTATCACCCACATGGATTACAAGAGCAAGGTAAATCATTTTTCATTTGTGTGTTACCGGTACATCCTTTCAAATGGTAAAGTAAGGAAGGCATGGATTCTCAAAGTGCATTCCTTTTTGCATGCTCCTTATTGCCCTGAATGGACAGCTATGAAGCTACGAATAGACCAGTATGAAGCTACTGGAGGTATTGGCTTCAACCCCAATGCCTCCAATGGAATTTATTGTTGTACAGATATTTTCTCTGTAAACCATTTTCTCTGTAATGCAATGCTCTAACCATCAGGTCACCCTCTCAACAAGAAACCATTTTGTTTTTTAGAACAATTTCCTCAAAGAAGAATGATACCAAGGGAACTCAAAGTACAGGAAACTGTTGAGTTTGCAGACCAGCTAGGACAAGAAGAAGCAGGAAATGGTACATACATACCTACATACATACACAATTTATTTGGTGAGGCAGGTTACAAATGGGATAGGTTAGACAAAAAATCCTGACGTGGACCCGCTATTTCTGAAGGATGTATGCATTGTATTTTCTAAGCATCTTATTGTTGTTGTTCACAACAAGTGCCTGTAGCCCTGAATGAATCCCCATGGAGCTACTAGCACCAATTGTATTTACCTTGGCTTCAATCCCCAGTAGCTGTTGTCACAATACTGGCTTTTACCATTAGGAAATTGAGTTACCAAAGGAAAACTAGTTAAATTCTCCTGTGGTAAAATTTATCTTGGGTTTCAATTTCCCATGATGAAAAGGACACACCAACTTTTGTCACAGGTTTCTGGGTGTTAAAATTACAAACCAGAAAAATGCTTTGGCATGCAATTCACATTGGAAAGATGCTTAAGCACTGTGATCTAGAGTTATTTTTCTACAGTATTTGATTGTGGTCATGCACATCAAGTGTGATGACCCATACCCCTTGCCAACAATGGTATTGTCAGCTTTTGTTTGGATTTTAGGCTAGTTTTAGGACAAATATGAATATTTTGATTGAAAACCAATCTGAAATATTACAAATAACAACAGGCAATGGTGTGACCCCAGCTAATATCTCAAATGTGAGTCACACTGAAACAGAGATTATTTTCTCTGTGATGTAATGCTTTAAGCACCAGGCCACCCTCTTATAGAGAAACCATTTTGTTTTTTCCTGCTCAAGGACCAGTAAATGGACCTGAAGGAATTCAAGAAGCTCTTCAGGGAAATGCTGAGTTAGCAGACCAGCCAAGACAAGAAGAAGCAGCAAATGGTATGGACCTGCTATTTCTGAAGGATATTTTTATTGAATTTTCAATTTTTATGGCTCAGCTTAATGTAGAATGGTACAGTGTACACACATATGGTGTAGCGCTGCGGGAAATGGCTCAGCGTAATGTCGAATGGTACAGCGTACATAAAAACAGTGTAGCGTTGTGTGAAATGGCTCAGCGTAATGTCGAATGGTACAGCGTACATGCAAACAGTGTAGCGTTGCGTGAAATGGCTTAGAGTAATGTCGAATGGTACAGCGTACATACAAACAGTGTAGCGTTGCGTGAAGTGGCTTAGCATAATGTCGAATGGTACAGCGTACACACAAATCAAACGTAGATTTCATGTCTGGACCGGAAACAGTTGAAGGGTTTTTTTCGCGTTCCAAAATAGTTTTTGCCAGAGTAATATTTTTTCTGAGTTGGTTTTGCGCGCATACATACTTATCTTCCCTGTGCTCTTTCCCATTCCGTAGTCATCACGTATTAAGGAAGACTAGTGCGGACACCGTAATGCACGTAGTTGTAGGTAATTGTCCAACTCTAGGTCGAGTTTTACCGCTCGATCTGTTACAGTCGCAACTTGCTGAATATAAACTATTGCATAATTCAGACAATTGACAGGACATCTTGCTGTTTCGTCGTTTGTTTCGGTAGACGTATTTATTTACATTTTTATTTATTTTTACATTTCTGTACCTCAACTATTAATTTTTGTGATTATTATTATTATTATTATTATTATTTTTATTATTATTATTATTGCTACAGACTGAGTTCAGTACACACTGGATATATTGACTAGAGTTGCGTGACCATGGCGTCCAGGGCACACACAAAATCCAACTTCTCACGTACTCCTGCAATGTTCAAAGAACCGTTGAAGTTAAACTTCCTTTGAAAAGTAAGCGCAAGTCAGAAAAGAAAAGAAATGAGAGCTCGGCAATAGACATTTAATGCACATTTTAATAATAGTTGAGTTTAATACGGTGCATTACTTTTACTATCACTGCACCCAGGAAAAAAATTAATAAACAAAGCAATATAATGTACACCTTTTTAAAATAATAAATATGTCTTCTCTTAGCTTACTCTTATCGTCCGGCACACCAATTAAAGCATTCCGATATCACTTTGATCGAAAAATGTCAAAACAGATCAAGGATAGCAGTTTTCTTACCATGGCGTCCAGGGCACACACAATATTCAACTTCTCACGTACTCCTCCAATGTTCAAAGAGCCGTTGAAGTTGGACTCTCATTGAAAAGTAAGCGTGAGTCGGAGAAAGAAAAGAGAGCTCGACAATTGACATTTAATGCACGTCATAACACTACTTAATACTATAAACATGTTCAGGCCCACCAACGCGTGCAAACTGTGGTAAACCGGGAGGCCGGCAAATCGTGGTAGAATTCAGTCTCGTTGCTATTTTAATTGACGCTTTCATGAACGACAACGAATAAGTGCAATATCAGCAGTGAAAAAAGAGGAGAAACTTACCAAATTGGCTCTGCTTTACGGCAAAGCGAAGTGAAGACTATACTACGCCATGTAATGGTTTCGCGTCAGTCTTCACATTCGATGACGTCATGCTCCCAGCAGATCGCTGTTCCATTTGCGGTTTGTATTTTTGGTAGTTTCGGCGAGATGCCTTGGCGGCCGTCACCACCAAAAATACAAGGATGTCGTATAGATCAGCAAATACAAAGATGGCTTAAGGATCAGCTGCAGGATAGCATAGCTAATAAAGGAATGGCATAGCCTTCACGTCACGCCACGACGATTCGCCACAACATCGAAATATTTCAAGTAATACTAAGCAATTTAATGTTCAGATAGAGCGTCTGATGTTTTGCAAAGCTATTCGACCTAACGCTACACTATTTGTGTCTACGCTGTAACATTCTACATTACGCTGAGCTATTTCACGCAACGCTACACCATTTGTGTGTACGCTGTGCCATTCGACATTACGCTAAGCCACTTCACGTAACGCTACACTGTTTGTATGTACGCTGTACCATTCGACATTACTCTAAGCCATTTCACGCAACGCTACACTGTTTGCATGTACGCTGTACCATTCGACATTACGCTGAGCCATTTCACACAACGCTACACTGTTTTTATGTACGCTGTACCATTCGACATTACGCTGAGCCATTTCCCGCAGCGCTACACCATATGTGTGTACGCTGTACCATTCTACATTAAGCTGAGCCATAAAAATTGAAAATTCAATAAAAATATCCTTCAGAAATAGCAGGTCCATACCATTTGCTGCTTCTTCTTGTCTTGGCTGGTCTGCTAACTCAGCATTTCCCTGAAGAGCTTCTTGAATTCCTTCAGGTCCATTTACTGGTCCTTGAGCAGGAAAAAACAAAATGGTTTCTCTATAAGAGGGTGGCCTGGTGCTTAAAGCATTGCATCACAGAGAAAATAATCTCTGTTTCAGTGTGACTCACATTTGAGATATTAGCTGGGGTCACACCATTGCCTGTTGTTATTTGTAATATTTCAGATTGGTTTTCAATCAAAATATTCATATTTGTCCTAAAACCAGCCTACAATCCAAACAAAAGCTGACAATACCATTGTTGGCAAGGGGTATAGGTCATCACACTTGATGTGCATGACCACAATCAAATACTGTAGAAAAATAACTCTAGATCACAGTGCTTAAGCATCTTTCCAATGTGAATTGCATGCCAAAGCATTTTTCTGGTTTGTAATTTTGAACCCAGAAACCTGTGACAAAAGTTGGTGTGTCCTTTTCATCTTGGGAAATTGAAACCCAAACTTACCATTTTTTTTTTCTCGCGCAAGTAACAAAAATGTTCCCTTCCCTGTCCCCCTCCAATCGCACTTCAACCAGTCGGGGGAGGTGAGTGTAGAATTGTTAAAAAATCGTCAGAAGGGTTGGTTACCTAATTGAGCCTGGTGTCTAAGCTCCTGTAGAAAGTGATCCCAAAAAAATTTTTACTGTTGGATATGCTTTCGCGATATCAGAACTGGTACATTCAAAAGGATTTGTGTCTAGTTCACACGCATTTTCCAACTGTGATCGAAGCAATGATATGTGCTTTTTAGCCTATTATTCGAATCGCGTGATGATACGGTGTTAATTTGAGGGTGGCGTTTATTAATATTTCTGCTCTAAAATGCGGCGTTTATTCGAGGGCTACGTTTATTCGAGGGCAGCGTTTATTAGAATAAATACGATAATACGACAGTTAGGAAAAGCTTACATAGTACTATTCTCCAAAGTTGACAAACGACCCCAAACGTTTGAATTGGTGAAGAACGTGATAGCCGATAAAGAAACTACTTGCGAACCTAAAAGAAACCTGCCAACGATTTCGTTTTGGTTAATACTGTACGATATCGGGATTCTGATGACTTTTCCACGCAACAACAATTCATATCGTTCCCCTCACAGGACTGACTTGAACTTTTTAGATATAATGAGAATCCTGTCAGTTATCTACGGGCGATCCTCTTCGCATGTTTTTGTCAAAACGAGTAAGGAACTTATCAGGATGCCAGAAGAGTGCATGCACGCTCCTCAATAATTTCCTGATATTTATTTTCCGCTATACTGCGAGTATCACCGCGACCATATCTTCAGAAATACCATCGCCAGGAAAGGGACGTTGCCTCCACAAATCTCTTCATTTGATATGATATTCGAATCTACGTCTCACTTTTTTAACTGCCTCGAATGGATGTTTTAGTTTTGGAAGCAGCTCATTCCATTTTTTTTCCAAGTAAACGGTGTATAACACCTTGTCCTCACGTAGCGCTTTACCCATAGTTATATCACAGTCACTGCTTTCCTGTTCCATGAATAGGAACTTATCGCTTCCTCGACGAGCACCTGCCAAAATATTTCTGTAAAAGGAAAATTATTGGCTTAACCGGACGTTCGATTTCTTTCTATGCGGCGAACAAATATCCCAACGCTCTTTTGTTGTGTTTAAGCAAAGAACAACGTTTTAAAAAGAACGAGAACAAACTTTTCGCTAGATACACAACTACTAACGTACTTAACTTAACCTAACCTAAGTAACATGAACAACGAAATATATTTCTACTGCCACTTACTCGGGTCCTATTTGCAATTAACACCACATCTTTGTTTGGTATTCCAAGTAGAAACCTTTCTGCGGAGTCTTGGTTTGCCCCATATCTGAGCTTATAAGACTTGCTCTTCCAAAAGA
Source organism: Pocillopora damicornis (assembly GCF_964200805.1). Lineage (NCBI taxonomy): Eukaryota > Metazoa > Cnidaria > Anthozoa > Scleractinia > Pocilloporidae > Pocillopora > Pocillopora damicornis. The sequence continues at coordinate 2,235,575 of NC_142678.1, forward strand.
GTTGGTTTTGGTGTTTGAAGAGAAACTCACACCACACCTTCCAGTCATTAGAACTAACTGCTGATCTCGCACTCTATTCAACACGCACAGGAAACGTATATGTCAAGTAAGACTGACTTTAAGTCTCACATTCTATTCGGCACGCTCAGAAAACACACATGTTAAGTAAGACTGACTTAGGTCTTGCACACCATTTGGCAGGCACAGAAAACGCACATATCAAGTAAGTCTATTTCAAGTCTCACACTATTCGGCAAGCTCAGAAATATGTCAAATAAGATTGACTTCAAGTCTCGCACGCTATTTAAAGCACTCTGAGATGAACGCATATGTCAAGTACGATTGCCTCATAATTTACACTCTATTCAGCACGCACAGAAAACACTCATGTCAAGCAAAGTTGATTTCAAGTCCCGCACTCTATTCGGTACGCTCAGAAAAAGCATATGTCGGTGAGGCGTGAGTAGTCCAGTGGTCAGTGTGCTGGACTCTGGGTCCGATAGCCCGGGTTCAAGTCCTGGCTGGGCATGACGTTGTGTCCTTAAGTAAGACGCTTCACTCACATTGCTTCGTCTTCTCGGATAGGACGTAAAACCGTAGGCCTCGTCTCCTGCAGGGTTGGGGTAGGAGACGTTAATTTCCCACGCACGAGATTACTGTGTGGTGGATGTCCTCCCCTGGGGTGGGATGGGTGGAAGAGACACATGGCACATTTGCATTTAATCGAGCTATTCGCTCATTCGCCTATGATAAATAAAGTTGCCTCAAGTTTCGCACCCTATTCGGCTCTCACAGAAACGCATATGTCAAGAAAGCGAGACTTCAAGTCTCGCACTCTATTCGACACGCACAGAACCTGTATGTCAAGCAAGATTGCCTCAAGTCGCGCACTATATTCGACGCGCACAGAAAACGCACATGTCGAGCGAGATTGACTTCAACACTGACTCGTACTCTATTCGGCACGCAAAAAAAACGTACATGTCAGGTATTATTTAGGAGTCTGGAGACTTCTAGAAGCTTATATTTACAACAGTAATTCCTTATAACACTAGTGAGATTGACTATAAGTCTCTTACTTAGCCTCTACTCGGCACGCTCAAAACGCACATGTCAAGTGTGATTGACTACAACACTCGTACTCTATTCGTCACGCACAGAAACGCACATGTCAAGTAAGATTGTCTCAAGTTTCGCATTATGTCCGGTGCGCACAGAAAACGCTCATGTTAAGGGGGATTGATTAGAAGTTTCGAAATCTACACGGCACGCACAGAAAATGCAGATGCTAAGTAAGACTGACTTCAAGTCTCGTGTCAAGTGAGAATGACTTGTCACACTACTCGGTGTGTTCAGAAAACGCACATGTCAGTTAAGGTTGCCTACAAGTCTTATTCTTTATTCGGAACGCACAGAAAACGTGCATGTCAAGTAAGATTGACTTCAAGTCTCGTACTCTATTGGGCACTCACAGAAAGTGCACATGTTCGGTAAGATTTGCCTCAAGTCTCGCATTCTAATAGGACTCGATACAGACAGAAGATTTGTGGGTTTTCTATCCTATTTTAGAATTCTCGCACTGGGAAGAACTTAAC